>NC_136259.1:20555000-20687500 GCF_053564925.1 Oryzias latipes
TTTTATTTATTTTTTATTTTTAGAAATTGTGTCAAATCCTGTATAGCACTTTGCATTTGAGTCACAAGTAAATTATAATATAGGAAATAAAAAAGTAAATTAATTTCCTGTTATATTTCTGGTTTTTATTTGTCAATTGATTAGAATGCACAGGCACACAAAGAAACTGCTCTATTTATCAGTACTATGTTGTTTGTCCATCTCCCTGCTGTATTATTTTATTTATTTTATTTTATTTAACCTTTATTTAACCAGGAAAGTCCCATTGAGATTAAAAATCTGTTTTACAAGGGAGTCCTGGCCATAGTTTCATATCTTTTGAAGTGTTTTAACTCTAAAAGCTGGACTTTCCTCTAGCCGTATAAAGTGGTCCAGAGTAGCTTTTGTCCTGTTTTTTTCCAAAGTCTTCTTTTTTAGTTCACTCTGTTCGTGCACCATTTGTTTTTTACAGGCATGGTGTGAGTGACTGGTTGTAGCGAACACTTAAAAACTGGTGTAAAGTAGCGTGTCGTGCAGATGTTTTTCTTTTTTTAACCCACCCCAAATCCTCCCAACTGTACAAGAAACCCATCTCAAGTGATAATTGCACGCTCTGACGGACTGTTAGACATTAGGAAATTAGACAATTAAAGTGTAGTTTGTGTAGTTATCCTATCCTACGTGCACATACGTTCATCTGCACACTGCATTTGGACGTGGTTAGCAAGGAGCAAGGACTCACACCTTCCTAACGACTACCGTGTGGCGTAAGGGCACGGTACGATATAGGACTTGTACGTCATATGTCTGTGTAACTTCATAAACATACAGATAGTTCACGATGTACGTCCGATACACATACCCTCCACGGAACCGGACAACCCAAAAACCTGCAGCACCTGTATGGGTGCATGTGACTAAGGCTTTAGAGAAAAGATAAGGTAGAACCACATAGTAACAGAGAGCTAAAACATTAGTGATACCTCATCAACTCCAGTCAATAAGCCTTTGAATTCAGGCTTAAATGATTAGAACTGAGAAGCAGTATTTTTTACTTCCTGTTTCAGCAGAGGCACCTGTTGTACGTAAACATCAGGTGATTAGCTTAGCAACCACGGCCACTACTAGCATAGGCTAATTTCTGCTTGTTTATCTGCATTACAATAAAAAAAGTAATCAAAAATCCCAACAAGCTTGCTTTAATCTTTTTCAACTAAAGGAACCCAACCTCTTTGATCCTAATTAGCTAATAGTGTTTTTGTGGTGAAATGCCAAAAAAAAAAAACAGTCAGCGCTGTGAAACCGCAGTAGGACATTTTGGCACGATTTCCCCAAGACTTACTAACGGTGACGCATAAATAAAAATCCTGCCCCTGTGAGTGCAGCTTTTCTGCTCCGTATTCAGCTCCCACTCTGCTGCATCAAACCACGTCAACACAAACACACGTGACAATGCATACCTTGATGTATTACAGCGCGCTGGAGCTAATCCAGGCCCTGATATGGGATAATAAGGCAGCACCACAGTAAGGCATGTCAATAAGGTTGCTGCTGCATTTGACAGGAACATTTCTTTGCGGCGTATACGGTTCTGCTGTTGGAGGAAACCCCCAGACAGATGGTGCTGCTGCTTCACTGCGAGATCCCACACTCTGTGTTGTTATGTTTACATGCAGGACTGTGGACAGATTGGAGAAATTAGACACTTTTGTTTGGCTTTTGCTTGTGAAAAACATCATCTGGTTGGGATCTGAAGTGCCTTTCTTACTAATGATTACTTTTTTTTGTCTATAAGACATAAAATGTATTATTTTGTCACTCAATAGCTCCACTCAGTTATGTTTTGTCGTCAGAAACTAGCTTAAGATCTGATTCTAGTAGTTTTTTGGATAGTTTTGCTCTCAGCGGATGGTAGCACTGAAGGTAAAATCAAGAGTTTTCCTTCTTGTGTTCTCAAATAATAGGTTAAATAAACGAGTATAAGCTGTTTTTTACTTTTGTTCTTCTTTCTTCCTTTGAGCAGTGTAGTTAAATGGCATAAATTTCCACTGTTGTGTTCACTAAATGCTGTTCATCTTAAAAAAACATATCTAGCCATTACTACTGGTAAATAGGAAAACGCCTTTGAAAAAATTGAACTTTAACCTCTTGTCTATTCAGAAGTAAATGCTTTTTACCTTTGTGCGCTAAAACTTTGGGACGTTTTACCACTAAACCTCTGTCTGCTGTCTTCTCCGACTATTTTTAAAACATCTCTTAAAACCTATTTTTACAGTCAAGCATTTGACCAAGCATTAAAATGTGCTCTACTGCTGATTTATTTAGTTTCATTACATTTACTTTCAATAATTGTATTATGTTGTAATCTTTTTGTTTTTAATTGCTTTTTTATTTATGCTCAACTTTTAATGTGCAGCTATTTTTAAAGCAGTTGTGTTTAAATTGTTTTCTATGTAGAGTTGAATTAAGACGCTTCAGTCAGGTTTTTCTGTTGAGAGTCATCACTCTGCTTCCACAAAGAGCAGTCGATGGCGGTCATCCTGCCAAACCACACAACTCCAGGGCTATGATGAGACAACATACAACAAGGGCAACGCAGCGTTGTTGGGCCCACAGGCGCTAGCCGGACCTGTCCTCGCGGCCCCATTTTGACCTGCCCTCACTGCCTGAGCAGCTTCTACACACCCCTCACTCTCCCCCTCTTGAAAATTTTGAAAATTGAAATTTTCCCTCAAAGGCTCGGTAGGAAAGAAGAATAGTGAAAACATTCAGGTCCTTCAGTTCAGGACAGCAGCGGGGCAGAAATATTGATGTCTGATAACATCCGCCGTGTTCGTCTCCAGTTCAGGCTCAGACGGTAAAGACCAGTGTTGGAAGTGTCCAGCGAGGAGGCAGAACACTCATAGTCAAGTTCAAATTTGTTACACACCTGGAAGTAGGAAATCTCTCCTCTGCATTTGACCCATCCCCTGGGGGAGCGGTGAGCTACAGTCACAGCGCACTCGGGAACCATTTCATGGATTAACCCCCCCAAATCCAACCCCTTAATGTTGAGTGTGAAGCAGGGAGGCACTAGTCCTCATTTGTAGTCTTTGCTGTGACCCTGAAACGCTCAACCACAGAAAGGCAACAAGCGGGACCCATGGATTTTCATATTTTTCCAGGGTCAGAGCGAAATAAAACAGATTTACAAAACTATTGATAAGAAAAAGTAATTCATTAATAAATATATTATTTCTTACATTGAAAACTGAACAAAAGTGTTCTTTTATATAGGAAAAATATAAATAAATAGTTGTAATTTTATTAATATACTGAATATATTAAAATGGTCAAAGTAAAGGTTGAATCCCTTCTATTCATACATTTTTGAAACCCATCCCTGGGTTTGATAAAAAAAATAGCAACAGAAAGAGCTAAAGCTGATAAATATCATCAGGAGGCGGGGCTGACCTTTGACCTTGTCACTGACACCCTGTATGACTCACATCAGAAGAATAAATAAACACAATCGTTTCTCTTCCATCTAAAAACAACAACAAACTGAGCGCCTCGGTTTTTGTGTCGCCAAGTGACGGATGATGTCAAAATAAACTACAGAGGAAATACAAAGATTAGAGTCATTTCATCTTAAAGTCATTAAAAAGGACCTCTCTTTCTAGTCGTTTGAAAACTTAATCAAAATGTTGAATGACTTAATCTCGGAGCTCTGCATGAATCATCGCTGACAGATGCTCGCCACGCAATTTAATAAAAAGGAGATTTCAGCATGTAGGCAAAGCGTCCAAACAACCTTCCTTCTGACACACTAAGGAAACATCCTATTTCAGTCTTCAAGTATACTTCAACGTCTTCAAGTATACTTGAGACAAAGTTTCTGACCTTGCAGACAGAACAGAGACGTTAGCGAACACCATTGACTGTGTATGAAAACTGGCTCCAGTGAGTGAGACGTCACCTAGAGGAAGCGGAAACGAAATGAGATCAATTCAGTCTTCCTTTTTTCATGATGTGGACGCCAACATGTTGGAATCTGACGTTCGCTGTGTCCATTTCATCACTTCTTCCAATACCCCTAAAGGTCTAGATACTGAGAGACTATCCAGCTGAATTTTAAAGCAATTTAAAAAAAAATGTGTTTAAACACAATGCATTGTGGTCTTTATTTGCTAATCTAGTTCACACTGGTTTGCGCAGAGACTTCTGCAAAATTTCCAGGGCGTTTGATTTTGGAATTGTTGATTTAGACACCCTAAAATGATGAACTAAATGGGGAGAAGTGAGGGATTTCTGAAACAACAGTTTTCAAAAAGCAGTGATGGGTTTAAGCCCGTCTGAATCATTGTTTCTATAGCAACCAGTCTCTCATCTGATTGGTCAATTTATGTGTGGAACAACTTGCAGTAAACGAAAAAATATAATGAAAAAAAGTAGGATTACCTAGAACATGTTAAAAAAAAAGTAGCAGTTATTCTGACAAATATGAGTAATAGCTGTTTATTTCTCAATAGAAGTCTACGGGATTTTAGCTTTTTGGAACCAGCGGGTACTTTCTGTTTGAAATGCCAGGAGGAGGGATCACTTAGTCCACTTCACATATACAGTCAATGGGACACACTTAGCCCACAGTACCCCCCAGTTATGCTGCACTTAGAAGGTGTAGGAACAGTCTGCTACTACAAGACTGGAAAAACCAGCTTTGTCTGCAACTTGAGGCGCAGCTTATATATAATGGTCAAAAGGCTGTGCGCTCTAAAAGTACAGGAGTGGAAGCACTTCAAGAGACGTTTAGCAGAATTTCCCTGAAAACCAGAGCTACTAGTGGCATGCTCTGATTCAGAAACCCACAAAAGGTGATCCAGTATGATAAGAGGATGAATCCTGTCAGGATCTTCACACCGTGCCCTTTAATCAGACTATATTGTCCACAGAGAGCGGTTGAGCAGAGTGACATCTGCTCAAGTAAGATGTGTGTGAGAGTGGAGTAAAGAGGTAGAGAAAGCGCTCTTAAGAGAGTCAGTGCATTGGACGATTGTTGGACAAGAGACAGAAGGAACAACGGTTGGAGGGAGCATCCACAGCTGCTGCACCTCGTCTTACCTGTGCCGCCTCTCTGAACCACCATGCTGGCCTCGGCTCCCACAGCGCACTCTTTGAGCAGCTCCACCACCTGCGTGTGTGTGAAACCCTGCACGGGCTGCTTGTTGATCTCCACGATCAGGTCGCCCTCGCAGAGGCCCGGGCAGCCCTGAGGCTCCAGGACCTGTTTGACCCGCTGTCCCGTGACGGTGTCTGCGATCGTGAAGCCAAAACCCTCCACGCCTTTCACCATCGCCACAGTCAGGAGCTCGCCCTGCGTCGAAGACGTCATGGAGACGCTGTCGGGGGGCGTGGTGCCGGTGGCGGGCAGTGAGCCGTCTAGGTGGGTGTCGCCTGGGTGAGTGCTGAGAAGCTGCTGCTGCTGGGCGTTGACCTGCTCCTGACCGGGGTCTGGGATGAAACGTGCTGTGCGGCTCAGATACTCCAAGTAGTTGTCGTAGCCTGTCCTGCCGTTCACCATGATGGGCCGCTGTTCCATGATGCCCAGTGGCGAGATCAGAGTAGTCGCTGTGTTGGTGGAGTTGGCTGCGTCCTCCGGGTCGTACGGCAGCGGGTAGCCGCGGCACAATACGAGGGTCACGCTTTGGCCGATGGGTATGGACTGAAAAATTTTGACCACATCGGCGTGGGTTGTTCCCAGAACGCAGACATCGTTGATGTAGACGATGACATCACCTGCGAGAAAAAGGAGTCAAAGGAGGTGAAGTACAGCGGCTGGAACATTGGAAATAAGAGCTGCAGACATTAATGCGGAGAATACTTGACCTTCAGATCAGATCTAATTTTCCTATACATTAATCGTACCTGAAACAGCAGCTAAAAGAAAAGGACATTTAATCAGAAATCCACAAATGGAATCGTGTTGCGCAACCTATCTTAGAAGTTACACAAAAAAAAGAGTTGATGTTTAAAAAAAGACACATAATTCAATACCTTTCCTATTTACTTAAAAAAAAAAAATCTTGTTTCTGTTAAATAATTATACCAACTACACATGTAGTTTATCGAGCACTGGGAGCAATGGCAGTACGGGCTCAAAACCACTGATACAAACAAGATTATGTTGGTGAAAGGGCATCAGATGAATTAGGAAGTAAATAAATGCTTTCTAACAAACTGTCAGTTTTTCCTTTTTGTTGTGTCTCCACTGTCAGTCTTCTATCCAATCACAGGCTTGCTTCCACCAAGTTGAAGGTGAACCATAGTGAAGGATGTGTTTTGTTTGCACTACACATGCGATCACATCCGCCACCTAGGCCAGGGCCAGCAGGACCGCCACGGGGGCCCTAAGAGCCAGGGAGCAGGGAGGCATGGGGTGACAGAGAGTGCAGCTCTGCCGGGAGGGCCCAACGTGGGGCCCCACCCCAGAAGAGCGCCCACAGCCCCCAATGAGCACCTCATCACCACACTGGAGTTATGGGAATCCCCCCACTCCAACCCTAGGTACGAGTCAGAACCCCTCAAGGGAGACCCGCCCTGCGCTCCAGGCAGCCACCCACCCGGCCCACGGGAGCAAGGCAGGGGCCGGCCATCCCCGCCCAGAAGGAGGACACCCAGGGGAAGAGGGGGTCCAAAAGAAGTGTTGTAAACATGGCCCGACCAGGCTCACCCACAGTTGGAAATTTGGCGAGGCCCAGCGCTCAGGCGCAGGGACCAGAGCCCACACCACAGGGACTCGGACACCCCCCGGCTCAGATGTGATGTGATCCCCGGCTCTTGGTCTTGCCAGAGAGATCAGGGATCCCTCTTCCTGCGTGGAGAGAGGGCTGCCGGGCCCAGGAAGCCAGCACCCAGGGAACACGGCCGCCGTTGCCAAGGGCCTAGTACCCCCTACCAGGGATGGGGTAGGGGATAGATGGTCTGAGGTCCCACTTTCTTTGTGAAATGCATGTGTGTGTGTTTGTGAGGGTGTCTGTGTGTGCATGTATGTGTGTTTGTATTGGAGTGTATATTTTGAAGGCTGTCTAAAAAACTAATTTAAACTCGTGTTCTTGAAGTGAAAACTCTTTTATTAATTAATGTTAAAGCTGAGCAATTGAAGTAAAACTGTCACTGTGCAGACACACTCATCTGGTGCACAATGAAGAGCAATTAAGCTGCTGTTATGTCTCACAAGGACACACAGAAGAAAGCTTCAATTCACCACATTGCTTCAGAAAGAGCAGCTTTAGCAGATCCGGTAGGAACACTGCAGGTACTTCAGCCCTCTGTCATTTTTGTTTTCCCGCTGCCGGACTCCCCCAGCAGCCATCAATCACTTCTGCAGATCCACATCAGCACAGATCATTTCTTATCTCCCCTTAAAGGGATGCAGATGACAAATGGCTAAAATATTTACCTTTTATGGACTCTAGCGTTTCTATTTGCTCGCTGCAGAACGGTGCACTGTAGATAAAACCCAGCTGACAATTAAATGTTCCTACTGAGAAGCACTCCATATTCAGCCTCATGCTTGTCTCAGACCCAGAACTATAAATAGTGACTGTGGAGACATGGAGCAGGTTTCCAGGGTCTCAGGAAGATTCATATCTGTCTGTGACAAACAGAAAAGCCTAATTTAGAGACGAAAATAGGTCTTTTCTTTTTAGGGACATATTTTATTGGAAAGATGACAGTTTAACAATTGGAGAGCAATGGTCTTGTTTAAAAACTGCAAAAAATGAATCCAATTTTCAAAAAAATAAGTAAAGGTTTGTGCTAAAGTCCTGGACTGGCTGCAGTTCCTCTGAGTTCACGGTAAAGTAGAAGGCAATAGTATAATGTCTTTCTTTAACAAATATGCAGCATACACAAAGTCTGCTGATATTGACACAGCCAGCGCCGCTCCTTAAAGCAAACCCAAAATGAGGGACGTTTTAATTAATCCGGGTAAACCCGGCCAACATTTGCCTTGAGCTGCGGTTTCAGAATCAATAGCTCAGCACGCTGGCAGAAAACAAATGATGGTGCTGTGACCTCACGCCGATCCTACGCAGCGCGGTGCCTGTCAAAAATCCAGCGGAGATGCAGAGGACGGACGGGAAAGTGTGACCTCAAGGGGATGCGTTTTTCTCCTATGCATGCCTGAAATCTCTCTTTGACAGGTTTTGCATTAATAACTGACATAAGGCCTTAAAGAAATGTAAAATTCTCTAAGAATCCCTCCAAAAATGCGCTGCTTTTGTGTAAGACGTGTGTTTTGTTCCTCCATCAAAATGTAACTTTTTACAGGTCAAGATTTAATTTATTGTTATGACCTTTTATAGTAATTCCATGAGTAGTAGTATTTTAAAACATGTATTTTTATTGGTAATTTGCGAGAATATTTTTTTTTTTTATTTGTTTAAAAGTGCTAAAATATCTAAAAGAAAATTCCTTCATTCATTCCTTAAAAAAATGCTTTACAAAAATAAAAAAATTAAAGCAAAAACTCAAACAGATTAAAACATCCAACACTAACAGACTGCAAGAACAATTTATTTAAATAAGCAAAAAATATATACCGGTATATATGGCAAAGAGGTAAGAAAATGGTCTTACCAAGAACTCTTATTTTAAGAAACAAAACTAGTCAGTAAGACACATTTTTTACTCTAAGATTATTTTACTGTTGAGAAACATTCTTGAGAAAAACAAAAATAATCAATTTTTTTCTTGAAACGTTTTCTTTTGTTAATTTCTTACGAGTGCAGCAGCAGCCTGAATTTAAAAGTTCAAACTATTATTCGATGAAAGTAGAAACATCTTGACCTAAATTCAAAACACTATCGAGTTGATCTGAAGCAGCAACAAATGAAGGGAACTCCAGGATGAGGAGCAACGGTTTGAAAGGTGAAATCTCATTATGTTTTGGAGCAAGTTTGAGGAATATTTGAAAAAGAATTTTGGTTGGACCTCAAATATTGGGCCAAGGAGTGGGGGGTCAAAAGCTCGGTAGCGCATGCATTGCAAAAACACAAAATCCCACAACAGTAATGTTGTCTGGTTTCTTGTTTTAAAAAATCTAATTACTATTGATATAAGACAAAACTAGCATCTTAGTAACTTTTCACAAAGCTGTAATAACTTGTTTTAAGACACTATATCTTTATTTAGGCAAAATTTCTAAAGAAACAAGTTCTTTTTACTTTACAAGCAAAGTAAAAAGTAAAGTAGTAGTATTTTTAAACAAAAGTTACGGATTTATAAATGGACTTAAAATACACACTTGCTCGATTTAGGGGAACTGGGCAGTTTTAATTGGACCCCTCACACACACAAGACGGCGGTTTGTAAGTAAAAGTACATTTATAAACATTTTTTAAGACATATTTATCATAAAATGTGTAACTCTAGTCTTAAAGATAATCATAGTTTAGAAATTAGGATAGTTGGACTGTTTTACCACTCAAAATACAATGGAGGAGATGAAAGTAAACACATCTGCTTTAAAGAAATAAAACATTACAAAGCAATTATAAGACAATATTCCAATTATTATGGCTAATTTTTATTTTCTTCTAAAAGGTCAGGACATCACAACTAATTTTAAGAAATCTTACCGAGACAAATTCTACTAGTTCTAGTGGAAGATTTTTTTTTAACCTATAGCAAGAGATAGACATCTTATTCTATATATTTTATATTTTTTTCGGTGTGTCAAAGTTTTTCAGTGCAAAAATAAATACTTTAAAAAATAACAATGAAAGAAAGGGAAAATCCAGTGACATTAAAGTCAGAAAACTGATGAATGAGTGTAACAGCAGATCCTGACAAACATCACAAATCCTGAAAGGAATGCAAATATTGTAATAAGTAAGCGAGAACTTGAACAAAAATATAAACACATTTCCTTATTTGATTATTAATAGATGCTACCAGAAGGAAAGCAGTAAAAGTTATCCATCTAAAGTTAGTAATTTCACAGAGCTGCAGGTCTGAGTTAGTTTGCTCTGCAGAAGTAGGACACTGAGTGTGAAAAGGGGGGGTGATGAGATGAGCTGGAGAGAGGAAGAGGCTAGATGTCTGAGGAGGGATTTGCTAGTTTTACAGACGACATGGAGAAAGCGTTATCAGTCCATCATCTGTTAATAATAAATGCTGCAGAGCTCCGAAATAAATCTGTTTAAATACGTTTCAAAGAAATGATCCATTTACATTTCAGAGAGGAAGCCTCAGCGTTCCTGGAAAGGACGTTCCCTCATGTGTCTGCGTTATAGAAAAAACAACCACAAACATGACCTCCACGGTTTACAGACAGACACATTAGTGCACGCTGGCTCCCACAGTCCTTCACCTTCAGGCTCATGTTGCCTGTTTTTGTCTGGGTCAGTCAGAAAGACAAGTACCCCTACAGATGCCGTTCTAGAACCGCCCCTGCTGTGTTCCACATGTGAGATCGAATGTTGTGTGTTTTGCTGCAAGTATTCTTTTCCTGCAGTGTCTGGTGTTGTTTGTAACAGCAGATTGTTTGGATCAAAGGTGCCAACTCTCTAAGAAATCAAAACTCAGCAGCGGCGGCTCAGCCATGAAACATGACCTAAATACCAGCCAAAGACTCTTTGTAGCCAGTTTTAAAAATAGTAAGAGGGATGCACTTAAATAACTCATTCTTACCTGGTTTTGGTGCTTTATAAATCACTTTACTTAAAGTTTACCTCTTTGCACTCCACTTTATGTCAGGAATGAGTTTCAGTGGGGAGTGAAGGGACCAGAAGCAGGTCAAGAGACCAACAAAAGAAAAAAACTGATGAAATTAAAGAAATAATGAAAAAACTAGAATGGAAAAAAAATCCACTATAGCAGCTGGCTGTTAACGCAAAACATGAATCTGCCAGGAAAAAAACAACCAGGGGAAAAAAAAAAAAAACAACTTAAACTTAAACTTAAAACTTAAAGAAAACCAAAATTTTAGAGGAAAATATCAGAGCTAAGAACTTTACAAAGATCAACTATTACAGGAAAACCCAGGTGAGGAGAATGAGAAGAAACATGAGGATCTTGGGTAAAAACTCGACTTGACTTTGAAATTAAAACGTTAAAAATCACTTTTTTAATTGAACTAATACGATCTAAGTAAGTTTGTATGAATACCTGCAAAAATCTCTTTGATTAGGACACTGACATTTTTTAAAACAATTTCATTTTGATATATCTGATTGATTTTTTGTTGTATTTTCTACAATTAATGAATGAACTAAACCAATAAATCAAATCAATTTAAATCAAATCCAAACAGAAAACTCTTTATATATTACCAAAGGTTAGAGATTACTTTGTAAATAGTGTAAAACAAAACTATTGTACTATCTTAGGGCCTCAAATAAGGAACATATAAACTACAAAGAAAATGTCAAAGAGGATGTGACTCAAGTATAAGAACTTGATTTTCCAACATTTATTGAAACAGAATCTGATGTGTTTATTTGTTTTATAATTTTATAATAATGTCCTCTACCTCCTAAGGGTTTGGGCTTTTATCTCGGCTGCACGGCTCATTTTCCAGCAGGAAGTGGCTGCTTCTTTTTTTCTGCATTACTTTACATTTTGTCACAAAGAATTCAGGATCATTTTTTCTTGACTTTGGGTGACATTGCAGCTCAAATGAGCAGCACCAATCATGCACGCAGATGCGTATTTTTCTTAGCATAAAAGTCAAGAAAAGGCTCTTAGGTATTTTAAGTACTGGAGCGTTCCTTCTGGTGCTTTGAGCTTTCAAAACTTACTGTTCTCTGTAACTTTAATGAACGTGCTCTGATGAAATTGTTCATGTCTACGGTGACTCCGTTTAACTCAGAGGCCATGCCAGAGGCTTACCTGTGGCCATCTTTCCGTCGGCTGCAGCCGGCCCATCGGGGATGACGCTCTTCACCTGGAGGAATTCGTCCGGCTCGTCTCCTCCTATGATCGTGAACCCAAAGCCCATGTTGCTCTTCTGGAGCGACGTCGACAAGAAACTGCCTTTCAGCTGAGTGGGGTCCCGTGTGAACAGCGGCTTTTCTACAAAACAAAAATCCTTGGTGAGGATGGAAACCGTCACTGGGAGGACCTTAAAGCCTAATGCGGGGAAGCTATCAGGGGGAGGGGCGGGGCAGAGGGAAAGCGTTTCCATCACAGGGAAACTGGCAGGGCATAATCTTAACAGCGACACAGCAGGGTCGGACGCAGGTGGGGCAGTGGTGCCGAGACACGCAGGTGTGGATCAGAAGTTCTGCCGTACGTACGAATCCAGCCTGACAGACTTAAACACACCGACTTGCCTGTCCCCCGCCCTCGAGCTGAGACATGATGGGCAGAAGGGGTGCAGAGAGCAGTGGAGCAGTCATCAGTCCAAACCCAAGCAGCAGAAGTCAGCAGATAACATGCTCTCAGTGAGGGATCAGTTCCAGGAGAAGATGCTTTTGCAGGAGAGGAGGGGCGACTCGGAAAAAAACGGGGAGATTTCTGGAGGCGGCGAAGCTGGGAAATGTCTTTAAGAGTGCCTTGTGTAGTCATGACAGGATCTCAGCCAACAAGCTTAGTCACAGTTAAGCAGGTCTCCCATCCTTTCATCTCCAAAAAGAGTGGTGGTTGACGTGCTAGTTTACATCCTTTGTCTGATGCCACTGATTTCGCTTCAGACGGAGTGATTACGCTTCTCTGTCTGCTTATGCCACCAGATAAGGGATGGTGCACAGTCATTGCACAAATCCCTCAACTGCCTGAAGGGAAAACCTTGCTTGCGAGTTTGCATGCGTACAGTAACTCCAGAGCGCAGGCACTCAGGAGGGCAACAGTAGGCCCTCGCCCCTTCTTTCTTGGCCTACTTACTGACAAAGTGCCACAGGGAATAGGGGCTACAGACAGGCTGCTCTAGCACCACTGTAGTGCAGGCCGGGTTGTGCGGCGTCGGCTGAACGTTCAACCGCCGAGTCAGAACCTGCCGCAGCGGGGAGACGTCAGCCGAGCAGTACGCGGCGTGTGCAGCGGCCCTGCGGGCCAGAGCCGGCGAGCGGGAGAGGTCGCCGAGGCTGTGGCAGCGCCCGGGCGCCGCTCCGAACTGGGCACGGGGGGGTCTGGGGAGGGTGGCACAGGGGCTGGCATCCTCCACTGGCGTTTGGAAGAGAATGAAGGAAGAGATGAGAAGGGGAGGGATGGAGAGAGAGCCTCACTGGATTGTACACACGGCGTAACCACGGTGATCGGCTCTCGACTCAGAGCGCTGGACCACAACGTTACTACGGTAACAAACCTCTGCTTCCACAGTCCAGACAGATTTTTTTTCCAGCAGCATATCGTACTGCTGTGAACTGGGAGAGGGTGAGAAGTGGAGTCAGGCAGCAGAAAACCAGTCATTAAATCAAACAGTCAGCCACATCTGTGTGGGTCTCTATAACATGATCAATACGGAACTTCATTCAAATTAGACATCACCAAACCCCAGGCCCTCCCCCCACCCACACAGACAGAAATTCTTGTTTTTCCTTCAACCATGGAATTAGAAATTATTTTATTCTCAGGTTTATTTTAACTTAAAAATAAAAAAGTAAAAATATACACATATTAAGATTGTGTATTAATTGCTAGGGTAAAAAAAATTATTTCCAGTTTTTCCCACATAAATATAACACTATAAAAATAACAGATATTTTTGTTTTGATGATGTAAAAAATTATAAAAACCATTGACTGTATATGGGAACTGGACTGACTGAGTGTGACGTCACCCATAAAAAATGACTTCCGCCTACAACCAAATGGAGTCGCCATTTTTTTATAGATGCCGCCTTGTTGGATTTAGATGTCGTCCATTTTCACAACCCTACCTCTTGAAAGCGGGCTACACGAAATGGTGGACTGCATACTTTCTTTTTTATTGAGGCATCTGATTGGTCATGGTGATTTTGATTTCTTGGATTCAACTGGGTACTTCCTGTTTGGTATGCCAGGGGGGAGGAGTCACGCAGTCCAGTTCTCATATACAGTCAAAGAAAAGAGCTCAAATTCCTTCCCACTAAATTAATATAAAATACACTTTATAGCCAATGTCTAATATAAAACACTGTGACGAGGGCTAACCTCCTTGCGCCCGATTTTCTCTTTAATAGTATTTTCAGTTTAAAATAAAATGATAGGCGTCTTTCTGCTGCAGAGGTGAAGGTGTAAATTTAATCCCCGTAACGCAGATCGTTTCCTCGATTCACTTGCCCACATCCCCTATCCGTCTCTTCTAATTTAACTTAATACAAGACCCAGTCCGACTGCATCCATCCTCTATCTGTGAAGGAGTATTAGAAAAGAACAGGTTTCATAAGCAATCACTTAAAGACGCACTTTAAAAAAAATGGTGTTTTGGGCATTTTTAACTTGTTCTTGTGCCCTTTTTCTGATGATGGGATGGAAGACATAAATCAAGTTAATTTAGCTTAAATTTGCATTTGAGTAATTTTTTTTAAATTGTTGTGAATGAGGAGCAGTGATCATATCTGGAAAGCTGGAGACTAAGTGAGCACGCTTCAAGCTCAAAGAAAAACAGAACTCCACAAAATATTGACAATGTTTCTCCTAATCCCTGCTTTATTATTTTATTCCATCACTTTTTATGACTCAGTATTTTAGGTTTTTACGTATAGTTTTAATAAATGCCTTATTGCCTCAATGTTTTCATGTATTTTTAGGCAACTGTGGCTGCCTCTTGGCCAGTTTGTAATCTCAATGGGATTATCCTGGTTAAATAAAGGTCAACAATAATAGGCGAAAAACCACTGTTGGAAAAAAAGCACATCTACTGCGTAAAAAGTACACTGGGTGGACCCACAAGCTCCGCTGCGCAACAGGAAGGGAAAGAGGGGGCGGGATTGCTCTGCATAGTCCTGCCCATAACTTAGAGGCAAATTTCAAACTAACTTCTGCTGCTCTGCAGAAATTCTGTCCTAAAAAACAATTTTTTTTTCTATTTTGGCAAAAAAATGAATAATCATAATTAATTAAACACTAGAAACGCTTTGAAAATAGATCAAAAAGTAATCGGAGTGGGACTTTAAAGTTTCTTTAGCTGCAGTGTGCAGCCCACACATAGATTGTTTCTGTGCTAAATGTGAGAGCATACACTGAAAGAACATGACGGAGGGCTTACCTCTGTAGATGGTGGGAAGAGGCAGTGAGGACAGACCCTGACTTTGCATCTGCTGCTGCTCCTGGAGTCTCCTCTTCGCCTCCAGAACTGGATTCTCAAACTGGGTCCTTCTGTTTATATGACTATTTCAGAGGAAGACAAACAGAAAACAGAAGTATTTCAGATTTCACGCCGGTCGTAGCAGCCTCCCTCTTGGTGTAGATTAGGTCTAATAATCCTGGTGCTGCAGCAGATCTCGCCTTGATGATTAATTTAAGTCCCCAGATTATGCAACACAAAGTGATTGATGGGAGCCTTTTCTGTTCTTCTATACAGATCGCGCTCTGGACCAGAATGGAGAGAAAACCTGCAACGACTTACTCCGACGTCCCACGTTGCTCTTCATTTAGTTTGGAATGGGGGGATAGTCATTGTCTACAAATAGTGTAATTTGCCACTGTGCAATAATTAGTCATCATTAGATCCTTCCGTTGCTCTTTGAGACTGCTTTGTGCGCTGGCACACACTTTTTATCTCCCCTGCTTTATCTTTTAATGAACGCCCTGGTATCAAAGTGCTAATAATGAAACAGCTTTACTGTATTTTTACACGACTACGTAACATCAGGGTCTGTTGCCTTTATGGTGTTTGTATTACAATCAATTAACACAATAAGAGCCCGGTGAGTTCACAAAGGTATCATTGCTTAAGTTTAGCCTGATAACTCTTTAAATGAAAGCGTTGTCCCTTTGAGATGCAGAGAAAAGTCTGCAGACAAAAATATGACACCCATGAAAGTCGGCGGGAGACGGAGCTCAGCAGACTGCACCACTGAGGACTGGGAGTTAATCTACCGACAAATGCATGCACCTCTAGTGTTTCAGAGGAACAGGAATATGAATAAACACATGCAAATAATAAACGTTGGCTCAGGCCAGCAGGCACATGTAAGGAGCAACTCCTCGCCAGACTGCTCCTAATAAATTTGATTAATACAGCGCCAACAGGCTGCGCAGAAAATCAAAAGCAAGCCGTTACTCATTTAAGATGCACCGCCAAACTTACTCCACATAGTAGCTGCCGTAAATGGGGTCATCGATTTTCTCCCAGCCGTACGGAAGCTCTGCAAGAAAAAACAAAAAACAAACCCAGCAACAATCAGAGGCAGCCTCCGTCATTGAACTCACAGCTGCATATCGATTAGATATTATCAGACATCAATGAAAAAACACTTCACAAAGTTAGAAACAAAGTCAAACAGAAAAAGTTTTTTTTGTGATTAATTTAGCATCTCGCTCAAAGAAAAAAGTAGTAAAGAACACTAAAAATCAATACTGGCAGAATTTCAATCAGTTGAAAAAGTATACGCCCTGAATTTTCTTCAGGCAGTAAATATTTAGTTTTGAATTACAGCCTGAAGTTTTGGCCCTTGAGAGGGCTGAAGCTCATCAAGGTCAGAGCTGGATGAAGTTTAACAACAATAAAAAATCCATGAAAGTCCGTTTCAGGCGCATCAAACAACAGAAGTGTCAGTGGGAAGAAGATGAATGACATCAGATAAAATTGGCGCTTGGAGAAAAAAAAAGTGGAATTACTGATTTTCTGACAGATTAAAAGCCAAAAAAGAAGTAATTGTTGTCATGGTAACACTATTCAGTACCAACTAAGATGGTAGTTCGGGTTGGGTTTGAATTCTCTTACTACTCCCTGGTTTTGCACAATGTCTATGGTGTCCAAATCTACAATTTCAAAATCAAGGGCCTTAGGAATTTCCCAGAAGTCTCTGTGAAAAACCAGTGTACATTCCTACTCACTAGATTAACAAATATAGACCAAAATGCAGTGCATTTATTTTTAATAAATCATGCAAGTTTTCATCATCAGAACACAGTAAATGCATAAACAGTCTTTGTAAAACGTTCATATTTATTAGGTTTTTACTAGGGTAAATAGGTGATGTCATGTGCCATTTAAAAGCGCTTATATATGTTGTCTAAAAAAAAAAAGTAGTGAGATTGTGTCATAATTGCGCCTTAATGTACTGGACATGAAACTTATTTTGAAGAAGTTAAAAAATGTTGACAAAAACACAATAATAAAGACAATGTACACAAATGAGGTAAATGATATAAAATGTCATATTTTTCTACAGATTTAGCTTAGACTGCCTTCTTGGCAGAATCATCATAGAAAGTGTATTTTTAATATTAATCATTAAAGTGTAGTGTTTTTGTTTCCAAATGAATTTTGTTTAAACGTATTTCTCTTTGAAGCTGCTCTCCAAAAGGGCTTGAGCAGAGAATGACAGAAATGTAGTTTGTAGTGAAGCGTTATCGTATTCGGACAGGAAGTCGAAGCTCCAATAGAACAAGAGCAGCTGCCAATGAGGCTTCACATTTTCTGAGAATCCATTAGTGAATGAAGGGATGCAAAGGACGTCAAGGCTTGTAGCTCGGTTTACTATCATAGCTGCTTCGGAACAAACAAAAGGTGGTGATCGACCTTTAAGGTGCTATCAAGGCTTGGTTTCTTAGACATTTAAAGGACTTTTAGTTTGAAATTCACCATTCCTATCATTTGATACAGGCATTTCTGAGACCCATATCTCATTCACATGATCCAAACTTTCCTTAGAAAATCATTGTATATAACTTGGTCCATGTTTCTTTCCTGTAGTCCATTAACATTTCACTGGGGCCAGGAGAAGGGCTTTTCCTGCTCATTTCAAAATGGCTGCTTTTGGCGGGAAATTTTCTAAAGCCTTATGGTGAGAATAACTCATCTATTGTTATTCTTTTTTTTATGTGACTACTTGCTATATTGAAAAATGCAACGTTTTTTGATAATTAATTCTTTATACTAAAGTTATACCATGTACAAATGTATGGATTACATGTGAGACAGTAAGCTGCTTTTTTTCTGAACATTTATGTTAATATTTTTGCATCTTAAACCCACATTGTTGTGAACAAAAACTTGCCAAAACACCCAAGGTATCATAACTAAATTAAAAAAATCATAATTCAATTTTTCTCTGGATTTCAAAGTAGTATTTACAGCATTTACAAATTTCTTAATTTAAACAAAAATGAACTTTTCTGTCAATTTTTCATTTACAGAGCTGTATGGGGTTAAGGGAACTTAATGTAATGTTGGTTTAGTGTTGAAACAAAGCGGAGACAAATAGAGATTCCTTCTTGTTTTTGCTTCTATTACTAAGAGGGGATTCATGATATCATCATAAATCTATGGGCAACAAATGTTATTAATGTATATGTTAAAACATGAAATAATACTTAAAGCTTTGATAAAATATGGGCCGTTCATTTTTCACTATTAATCTTGAGGCAGACATTGAGACTTCCAGGAAACTCAGTCAAGAAGAAATATCAGGATAAACGGCAAACTTAAAGGTGACAGATAACAAAACATCAGTATGATTAAGTATTTAAAGATGACAAACGTCTGTTTCAAAGCAAGTTAAAAGACTTCTCAGGAATAAAGTGGACCGAGATAACCTTGTGTCTGTAAAAGCTACTAAATGCAAGAAAGAATGTTCCCTTGTCATAGGAACTTTGGCTTCTCATCAGTTTGACCTAAGAGTCACAGGGATTTCTGCTGCATCAGGCTGCCACTGTGTATAAAGGATATTTGACTGCAGAAACTCAGCTTTCGCCCCGAGTGATCAAAGCCGGTCCAACATTAAACTGTGACTTATCAGGCATACATGGATGGGAGTTTTTGCTCCTCTCTCTTGTAGCCTCTGCCCATGCCCACTGACAGGGTGAAGCTCTAAAGGAAACATGAAAGGGCACACAGCTCACTTTCTACAATATGACTGATGGGCATAGAAAACATATTCCTGTGTGTGCACTCTAGGATTTGGAGTGGCATTTTTTTAATTGAGGTTCGATCAGTTGTAGAAAAATAAATAAATAAATAAATAAGACTTCTATTAGTCAGAAAGCCTTGTTGTAACCAGATTTGCATATTTCAAAGCAAAATAAGGATTATATTATATTATGTTAAATAAATTTGCTTCTTCCGACTCCCCTTCAAGCAACAAATCAAAATTTTAACATCATTTGATAACGATTACATGTATTCAGTCTAATGTGACGTGTGAGTATTGTAAGTATTACTACAAATACGTCTATTTATGATTATGAGTAATTACACCGTCATCGTCTTCTTTAATATCTGCTTCTTTGTTAGCACTCTAACCAATTTATGAATTTATTCCTGCAATGGGTTTGATATAGCCGATAATTTTTTTTTTTTTTTACGTGATTTTTATTGCTTGAAGTGCACCAATCACATCACATCAAATCAAGTTGCACTTTTTACCATGGTATTTGATGGAAATGTTATCTTTGGAAACCAGCCTCCAGTTGTTTGAGGAATTGATTCAATGCTGGTCTTAACATCCCACTTAGGGGCTGCACGATATGAGGAAAACTCGCAATTTGCGATATTAGTGAACAGTATTGCAAGGATGATATACAGTAACTTGCGATATATGAACAAATAGAACAACTAAGTACATCATTTCCATTTCATTGAAACAGTTTAAACAAGAGTCAACATAACTTAAATTATACTCGTCTACATAGGAGGTGAACATCTAACATAAAAGGCTCCATCTGATTGGTCAAATGCATAATTGGATTTATTTGATTCGTTAAATACTTCAAGCTACAATAAGATTGTTTTAGCACATCTATGGTAACCATTTATTGCAATTTTCTCCAACTTTTCCGATATGCATATTGTACAGCTTGATATCGCGATAACAATAAATTAGCGATATGTTGTGCAGCCCTAATCCCATTCCAATCATATTTTGATCTATTGTACAAGCATTTCCAGTGCTCTTTTAATTACGATTATGCTGTTTTTAGGCAAAATAAAAAAAACCTGTGTTGTTCTCTAACACTTGCCTCTGAGTTGTGGGCGGGACCGATGGCGCAGAGGAAACCGCCTGATTCCCCTCCCCCTTGCTGAGAGCTCTCTGATTAGGCAGCATGGGAAGCGTGTGGCCCGCCCGATAGTTTTTTTTTTTTTTTTTTTTACATCACAAATAAAATCTGAATTAAAATCTGAATTTTTTGGTCTGCTACTCAGAAATGCAATGCATCTTAAATCTTATCTTAAATGGGTTTGATATATCTATATTTATGCATTTATCAAGTTACAATTATCAAGTCACATTTTCTAACATGGTAGTCGATGGAAAATTGTTCTTTTTTGAGACCAGCCCCCTGTGGTCATTTCAGGAACTGACTTCAAGATTGGTTTAAATGCCATAACAATTCTAATACTCATCCATAAGCATTTCTTCATGTGAATGAGTTTGATTACTTCAAGCTAATTCTTGTATGTAAAAATGCTTTTTTTTCATCATAGCAAAAAAAATAAAAAATTCACTCTACAACACACAGATGACAATGTATTGCATGGTCATTGTCTGCTTGCAACATTATTCTCTGACCTAGTTTGCAAAGTCACTACAGAGCTGAGCATGCTCAGAGGGCCAATATGGAGACAATGCTGGTGAAGTGTGCACGTGCCATATGCTGCTCCCAACCCCTGCCCCCATCCCCTCAACACAAATGATTAAACTTTCAGTTGGATGCACTACTTCTTTTTCATGCTGGCTCACTGAAATGCATGCCTGCCACCTGCCACAGACGCACACAGACACACACAGACGCACACACCTTTGGGAGTGATATAACAGAGCCAGCAGCAGGGTGACGGTTCACAGGAAAACCCTCTGCAACCTTTCTGCATCTCTCTACACTCAATAACTATGAAAGAGGGTTTCGTCTTCTCACTTTCACGGGGATGTCACATGCATATTGATCACGTGCACACAGTAGGACCACGTGTATGAAGGAAAACAAATGCACATTTTGAATTCAACAGGTGAGTTTACCGAGGGATGCTGCTCAAATGTTAGCGTGGATATAAAACAAGCCGAGGAAAGTTTCTGATGGACAGTAGCTTGGGATTAGATTGATAAAAGTATGAGCACCAAACCCTCACCCATAATCCAAAACCACTTTGTCATGAGTAGGGTCATGGTGTTGCTGGAGTCTGTAATTATAAAATATCAAAACACAACCCTTCTAATCTTATGCTGCATCAGATCTGCGTCCTCTGCCTCATAGTCAAACTTGCTGCTAGATGTTTGTCAAAAAGTGTGTTTGTAAACCAGACGCTCCCGCCATGCGTGGGAGGAGCTATTGTCAAAAGTGTTTAGCCTCATCTTGTCATTACTGAAGATACGGACGATGTTGAGAGATCAGGTTTATTTAATTAAAAGAGTTCTACAAAGGCGTCCGTGAACACATCGCCATGTCTGGGTTCATGAGATCATTCAGACTCTACCATTATTCTACCACCATCAACTGCAGGAGCTGCATCTGAAGATCTAAGTTGTGGTACTTACCACATGTAAGGTCAGGGTAAGTACAGGCTAAAGAACCTTGAATTTATTACCGAGTTTATACACTTTTTGCCGACTTCCCTGACTCATTTTTTTGACCAGTTCTGTAAAAAAATGTAAGTAAATGCAGACAAACAGTGGATTCACAGATGCCACATTCACAGTGCATCGTCCTGCAGTCTAATCAATACTTCTCTACTGCCGGATATTACTTGGTGGTTTTCCTAAAGGGTACATTCGTCCTGAGGTGTTCATGCACGCCGGATCTCTCAGCGTGCTGATGCACACCGACCGTCCTCGCCGTCTGGCTCCACTGAGAACCATCCATAACCTCTTTGTCAGCTGCCTGCAGTGGAGCCATAACTTTCAGTGACAAGGAGACACAAAGTGTGAGTACGCTGTAGAGAACTGCCACCGCTCATCATTGCTGTGCCACATCTGCACAAGGAAGTCAAGTTAATGTGGAGTTTTCAGCCTATGACGGAGCCCTGGAGCGACTGGAGAAATGTTTTTGGTTCATGAAGGAAACATCCATCCTGAAGCCAAAGGTGGAGGGGAGAGTTCCACCAGCAGGAGGCGTCCTGCTCTCTCCTTCGTCCCCCGCCTTTGCTCTTAAGCTCTTCCTTCCTGATGCTTCCTCTCATCTTGGATTCTCAGACGTCTCTTCTTAGAAAAGGGCTTTCTTTCCTTTTTTTTTAAAGTTTCATGCT
The DNA here is from genome assembly GCF_053564925.1 of Oryzias latipes. Lineage (NCBI taxonomy): Eukaryota > Metazoa > Chordata > Actinopteri > Beloniformes > Adrianichthyidae > Oryzias > Oryzias latipes. The sequence continues at coordinate 20,577,291 of NC_136259.1, forward strand.
CACAAGTTCTTGCATTTTATATTCAGCTTTTTCTAATTTGGACATCAGAGGGGAGAAGCAAAGCACTCAGCCTTCAGACACTGCAGGGCCTCTCACTTTTTTCTACCTTTTGAAAAGCAAACAGGCTGAGCAGAATCATTTTCTCTGCCTGAAGATGCACAAATTCAACCACTGGTTCCAATAATACCTTTGAAAGCAGCTAAGATTCCAGAAAAAGTGCCTAAAACACGTTCAAAGTCGCCCGTCTGGTACCCAGAAGTCACACAGTTAACACAATATGATGTGCAACCTTCTGCACAGATGCAGGGAATTTTTTTCAGTTTTTCTGAAATGCAGACGATGAAGCAAAAATATCACAGAACTTGAGTATTTACAGTTCTATGCAGAGGATCTGTTTACTGAGATGAAATAGTTCACAACCACGAGTTACAACCATCAGGAAAGTTTAAACCTGACATTTGAACCATGATAGTGGCCTGAAATGAACAACCAGAATCATCAAGGGCTTTATTCATCGTTTGATGTCGGAAAAAAAACCCTGAATACAGAGCGCAGCTGAGACCATCAAAGCTCGCACACCATTCCTCTCACCTGGTGAGTTATGCGCTCATTTTTCAAATTTAACACACACAGAAAACGCACATTTACTCACCCTGTTTGGTAAAATGAAATTACAGCATGTCTTAGTGTTTGCAGTCTATTGTCAGTGATAAAAAATGTATATCTTGGAGTTGAATATAAAGCTTCGTATCTGTTGGACACACTTCAGGCTGAGACTCTCAGTAATTCCTAAAGTTAAAACCGTTGACTGTATATGAGAACTGGACTGAGTGCCCCCCCCCGATTCCAAACAGGAAGTTTCAGCTGGCTCCAAATGCCAAATTCTATAGACATAGTGTAAACATCTATTTCTCAGAATAACCATTCTTGGTCTGATACCTGTTTTTAACATGTTCTTGATAATTCTATTTTTTCTGTTGTGCAATAAACGGACCAATCAGATGCCTCAATAAAAGCCTGTGGTTTCACGTCAAACGGTCAAATCTGATTGACAGATTTTGTGTAGCCCGATTTCAAGTGGTCCGGACCTCCAGCCCACTCCTGACTGGTGAGAGTGGTTGCCATTAAAATGATGACCCAGGTCGACCCGGACATGGCGGCGTCCATAAAGCACAAACACACGGGCGCTGCAGCATCTCTGCTGTCCGTTTGCTATTTCTACTTTTTCTTGAACAGACAGATGCTGGGATTCTTTGCTGCTTAGACTGATTCCGTTGCTACAACAGGGTTTAATATCTGACACATTCAAGGTGTTCATTAATCTAAACACAACTGAGGCTAAATACACAAACACAAACATGTATTTGATTTTAAAACATTAACACAAAATTCAGCATTTGTTTACCTTTGAACAACTGATCTATACAGTTGCTCATTAGGGGTTTTCGAAAGATTTTAGTTGTTTCTTTTATTTAAAAAAACCACCAAATAATTACAGGTTTTAAACTGATTAAAAAGAAATTTCAGCTTATCAAGTGGGACTTCAAAGGGATATCTCTAAATAAAATTACTCCTTCAAAGTAAAACATGATTTCTGAACACATAAGAAAAAATGACAGTTTTTTGGGTTGTTCATAACTGTGAGAGAAACCAAATGAATAAGTTGGATGAGTCGAAAGCAAAAGTTCAAAGATGGGAGAAGCTGAGTGCTCTGAGAGACGCTCGCCGGCCCAAACAGACAATATTTTCTGCGCCGTGCTGGGACTGTTGATGGAAAAACATAACGTGGCAGTGAAAAATCTCACCTGCAAGGCAATTTAATGTCCTTGTTTCAACAAAAGAGGGAATGGGGAGGAGAATAAAAGGTGGTTTCAGGAACACAGCCTGGAGAAGCAGCCTCTGATTTTGTAGTGTGTGGAGGCTGCTGACTAATTCTTTTCTTCTATTGTGGAAATACAAGAAGGCTGTGCCAAGAAATACAGCAATGAAAAGGTAAGAAAGGAGTGAACTGTAAACAGTTGTTTGGTCTGCAGGAATAAGCTCCCTGCAGAAGCTCCAGCAGTGGCCTACATACAGCGAGTACATGTTGGACTACATTCAAAGTGATCTGTGCTGCACGCACACGCCCTGCCTGTGTAAAGGGACAGCTGGGATCAGCTTCTGCAGTCCCTAAGATTTGGGAAAAAGCAGGTGTGGTTAGTGCATCCAGTGACCAGCAGACAACAGAAAGCCGCAACAACTTTCACTCTGGCCAGAAGAAATGTTTGTCTTGTTTGTGCCGTCTTGCACCACATTCATTGTTATACGGCGTAGTTATGTTCTTCCTAGCTGTAAAGGTTAAAGCTCAATTTTGGCCCAAAACTCGCCCCCAAACTCACAGCCCTCTTTGACCGGTCCTCAGTGGCTGACCGGCAGCTACACGCCCCTCACTCTCCCCTTCTGCATCTGATACCCTGGCCAGAGCTGCACACAACAAATTCACGAAAATAAACTTTTTTCAAAATGGCGGCTTTTCTGTTGCTTTTGTCTCCATAGCAACCATTTCCTTTTTTGGTCGCCTGGGGCTGACGAACAGCTCTGTGTAAATTTTAGAGGAATCGGTCAAAGTACTTCTTAAATGCTCACATTATATGTTATATTGTTTTGTTTAGCTTGAGCTAGGGATTCATGTGTTCACTTTATGCAATATTCTAATGAAAAATATGAGAGAAACAGGGGAACACCAGTTTTGGTGTTTTTTGCTCAAAGGCCACGCATGAAAGAACAATTGCAAAAACAATCTGGTCCCTGCAGTCCAATACTGCTGGGAAACCTGAGGACAAGAGCAGCCATTAGGAAGTTGTAAAAGTTTACAAGTTTAACTTTAATATCATTTCTACAAAGGTCTAGTCAGCAAAAGCTGATGGAAAAGAGTTAGAACAAACAGTTGCAGTGTATTTTTACTTCCATCTTCTAATGCTGTTTCAGAATTGTTACATAAATGCATCAACCTTCTTTATAAGGCATGGTACCACAACAACAACAACAAACACACATAAGACTTACACAAAGCACAACCACTGTGCAGAAGGCCACTGGCATAAATGGGATAGAAATTAAGAATCAATAAAATGCCAAAAACTGCTAAGTACTAAAAGTCATTCTAAAAAATGTCGGCTTCCGTTTTGATTTGAAAATGGCCAGATCCAGCACACACCGGTCGGGAGGGAGGCGAGTCCACATCCAGCTGCTTTCAAGACCCCAAAACTATGAAAAAAATCACCCAAAGTCTGTGCTAAGTGAGCCAGGACTACAATATAGTGACTTCAATTGGTGCATCTCACATGACTACTTCAAAATTAGTCTTACTGTAATACAGCCATTATCCAGAAAAAGTAATAGTATTAGGTTAAGATGGACAAATGTTCATAAGGTCACATTTGAGGATTATTAACATGTAGAAAACCAAAAAATTACTTTTGGACTAAAGCTGGCAGTCACCTCCAATCCTGATCTTTGCAGCTTGATTCACTGCTTAAAACACTAAACTCATGTTTGTTAAATAAAATTGACCTATTGAAACTGGGTTGCAAACGATGTGGAGAAAAAAAGACGGAAGGATGGTCAAGGATGAAAAAATGCCAAATAAAGTTAAACTTTTGTTGTTAATAAGAGCTAAAAATCACAGTTTGTCTGAATGCATGTGATAAAACAGAAAAAGCAATGTTTGGTTCCACATTTCCTTAAGAGATCAAATGAAACAAGTGAACTCAATTAAAAAAGTTTGGGGGAAAGTATTGTTTTTCAAATGAAAACACAACTGTTTCCTCCTAAAATTGGTTCCATTATTGAACAAATTTGTTCGGTTTGGAGACATCCACCTCCCGACATTCTCCTCACTGCAGAGTCTCAGCGGTCCCCGCGTCGGAGCCAGCAGACAACAGTTACAAGGAAGAAAAAGCAGAATTCACAGGCTTGCAGCTTATCGCGACACTGCAGACTGTGGAAAAGGCGCAGTGAACTGTGACCTGGCACTTATTTACTCCTATTTCCCCTCCAAAGTTCCACTTTATTCGGCTTGCTCCATGTGAAGAACTACTTGGTGAGCGGTTGTTGGAGGATGTGCTCGGTCTCTTCTCTTTGCTCCACACCTGCTGAATGACTAAACTCAGTGCATGTCCCCCCCTGGGGTCAGAGCAAGAGCTTTTTTTTGTCAGACCCTGTGGTTAAGTGTTAAAAGATAATTATGGAAAGTGTTTCATTACAGCCTCCTAAATGCTGCTGACTGAAGAAAATTATGCCTTAATGTTGAGTAGATTCAAATCAATTAGAGTCCAGGCAGACAAATATGAATGTGGATGCAGCAGAAAAGAACTGAAGAAGAACAAGAGAAAGCCAAGGCATCAAAGCGTCAAACAGGTGATCTTTGGAAGATGCTGGACTTGGAGCATGAATTTCTTTTTCACTTTGACAAATACAAGCCTCCAAAAAGACTGATGAGGCTTTCAAATGGCAGATCTCCAAAAGCCTTAGTCACATGCACCTGCACATAAGAGTGTTGAGGGTTTTTGGGTTCTCTATGGAGGAGGGGAGAGGGGGCCAGCCTCATCTCAAAGTGCATCTTGCAGCTCGCATGGCCACCTCAAGGATTTTATCTTCCCAGCACTCTGCTTTCTTGTGGCTTTCATTGTTTAGAAGAAACTTATCCCGACCGTTTCTCGCAAAGTGCAGATGTGAAAACGGTAGCAAGCAAAGAAAAGCCTCTTCTGCAAAAGAAAAAAGCTTGTCATACATAAGCGCCCGCGATGCTAGAAGCGCCCCCCCCCCCCCCCCCCCCGCACCCTGTAACTTCTGCTAATCACCTTCGTGTAGCGTTTTCTTTAGACGTGAAGATTTCTAACAGGATCCAGGCATAACTGGATTGTAGACCGGCTGGGATGGTTTAATAAAAAGTGTTGATTTGGTGACACTGATGCTATCATGCTACAATTCTATGCCAACGACTACTTTTGAATCCACAGTGTTCTGAAGATGAAAATGTGGATGGTTTATTAAATAAATACATTCAAGCACAATCTTTTGCTGAACATTGTTCAAACCTGGTCACCAATCTAGTGAGCATCGATATACGTTATTTTTTTTCGACTTCTGGGAATTTTCTAGGCAATGAATTTTGGAATTGTAGATTCGGACAGCACAACAAAAAGGTGAATGCACTATATAGTGAGTGTGGAGGGAAATCTGACATAGCCAAGTGTTCACAGCAAGCCTGTAGTAAAATGTGCATGAATATTTTGTGTGTACCCCGCACAGGTTTACCATTACAGGCAGACGTCACATATCTAACTGTAAGAGCAGTTATGACTAAGGCTTTAGTTGACTTACTTCTGTTGACTAACCTGCTTATTTAAAAGGGAGAAAACACACTCTGCTGTGTGTTTTTAGTGTAAAACTGATTCTATGTACTGCAGTGCAGTGCTAATGAATGAACTCATTATTTTGCCCCAATTCTTATGCATGACTAACAACTAACAGTTTTTCCACAGTGAAGTGAATAAAGAAAGTTAAACTATGGACGTTTTGTTACCAACCGGAATAATCCAGAAAACATTCCCTGAAATAAATGCTAATATTAGTAAATAGCCTCAATACCAACAGCTCTCCTCAGTATATCAGCTGAGTGCAGAAAAATAAATAAATAGAAGCTGATTGTGTTTGGTATTTACTCACTGACAGTTAATTCCTCAGCCGCATCACACACACACCTGCCACACATGCGTCCTCCCTCCAATCTCCAGGCCTCAGGCATGCTCTGCTGTGGATGTTCCGAAAATACACCCATCAATCACGCGGCAGACACTTAGGTCTGCTCCGCCCCTCCTCTCGAACTCCATGCCGACTGCTGCAGGAGGCTCAAGGTGAAGAAGGGCGCCGCGTCTCTCCATCTCTAATAACTCACCTGTTAGGCTGCACACAGCAGCCCTGAGCTGTGTCCCAAATCAGTAAAAAACTTTGGTTCCAGACATAAAAAAAAAGGGTCAGATTTATCTCCAAAGTCTTACTGATGCTGCTAAAAGGACAGCAGAGCAAACGGGGGGGGGGGCATCTCTCACCAGCTGGGGGAGATTTAGCTTCCAGCAAACATCTGGAAAGATGTGAGCTTCAGGAAAAAGACAAACACACAGCGAATGGGCTCTTCTTTAACTGCAGGAAGAAAAGTCTGACAGAAGGAGAGCTATTTCCCCTGAGTGAGGACTGCAGGAGAGTGTGGGCCCACTGCTCGCCTGTGTGAGACGATAATAACTTTGTCTTTGGCGCTGTGGCTCCTCACATGACCAGAATGTAATTATGTGTCTATAAATGCAGACAAGTGCTATCTGCAGGGAGCCAAAGACAAAGAAAGGCTGTAATATTATTAACACCCTTCAAACCTGAGCATTATCCCATTCATAATCCTCCTCTCTCCTTTCATTAATAATAACTTTATTAAAAAACAGACACTAACAAACAAATTAAAATCATCCTTGACTTTTACTGCCTTTAATTGAATGATCACTTTGATTGCCACTACTAATGAGCGTGAAGATGATGGATGAAGTACTGAGACGATTTGAAATCACTTTCATGGTTGCTGCTGTAACATCGGGTAAATTGAGCAGTCAAATGAATATTCTGAAAAAAGGGTCAAAGTTCATTGATATGATTTTAAAACGGAAAATAACCTTTTACATAAATGGGATTTTTTTCTAGTTGTTATAAATGTACTATAAATGTACTCGGGTGAAAAGTGTTTGGTAATATTAAACAATTTCCAGAGCATTTGTGTTGTTGTGTCAGTTAGAAAAAAGGACAGAATATCGTCGTAGTTAGACCATAAGTCGCTCTGTTGCAGCAGTGAAAAAAAGCATAAAAAAGGGAAAAATCATAAATAAGTTGCAATTTGTGGAGAAATATATTTAACTAAATATGGGAACAAGAACAGACATTTCATCTTAAAAAAGGAAAATTATAATAACGGAATAGATAATAGCAAAAGACTGAATTTCTGCACGCTTCACTACCAAAAAACACTGACGATTACTTAGCTTCATGAAACAGAGGAGGAATCTACATAACATATGAACAATTACTCCGCCAACCACAGCATCAAGAACAAACTCTTTATTTCACTTCTTTTGATATTTTTGTCATCTGTGACAATTCCGCCAAAACCTGATTTACAATGGGCCGAAAGCAATGCGTCTCCAAAAGTAAAGAACATTTATTTATTGTATTGTTTTCAATGCAATGTCTGCATCAAGCTTTACACAGGAGTCCTATTTCACGTCATTGCCTGTATAGAAGAACTGGAGCTCCCGTTTCAAACAGGAAATACCCGCCGGTTGCTCTAAAATCCTTCTTTTGAATATTTTTTTCTTTATCACAAATTATTCAAGCTTTAAACTGACCAATAAGACGGCTCAATAAAAGCATGTGGTGCCGGAAGCGGTGTGGACTTCCAACAAGCTCACTCCTGATGGGCAACAGTAGTTGCCATAGAGACGTCGACTCAGACCAATCACTGCCTACTAACCGGCTCTGGCTCCCCGTATCACGGAAAAAAGGCGACTAAACCGACTTTATTTCACTGGAGACAAATATTTGGATAAAAGACTTAAATAAAGTCCAAGTTTGTTCAGAAGGAATAAAGCCACAATCCAGGTTATGAGCATGTTCTAGTTTCTTTTTTTTAGAACTTTTAAAACAAAACAACAGACATATGAGGAGGAAGACAGTGGTATGAAGGTAAATATTGAGCTAGAAAGAAGAAGAAAGAAATTTAGAGGCAGAAAAAACAATAGTTATGCAAGACAAGGTACCTGCGAGGTTCAGCAGCTCCGTCTTTACTTTGAAAGAGCAGGAATGAAAGCCCAGACACACTTCTCTGCTTGTTTTCACACAATCCAGAGGTTTGGGTTGTGTCTGTCTTTAAACATAAGAGAGAACAAGCTGTCTTTGCCAGAGCTGACATTTACTTAAACTAATCTGGAGTATTTCCAGCTCTCGGTGCGCCTCCTCTACAGATCTGCTGGATAACACTTCATGAAGCCAGCACACTTCTCTGCCTTTTATCTGACAGCTGAACTTACAGCTGATTTGAATTTATGGTTTTACACTGAAAGGAGGTGGGGAGCCTTTTAAATGTCGAGCAGGTTTTGGCAGCAGCCTCTGCAACCGACAGCTATGCTGCTTGTCGACTGATCTACTGAGTAATTGGCAGAATCTATTTTTATTTTTTTTAAGGATAAACAGAAAAACAGAAGGTTCTGTGTTTCTGCAAACAAAGATAAAAGTTTCCAGCAATATAACAGTAAAAAAGGATCTTTGAATAAACTGTATTATTTTATTCTTCTTTTTTGGAGCTAACTGTTTTGGGAGTGTCTGTAAACTGTCTCCTCTGGCTAACATTTGTGTGTTTCTACTGCCGGCTGGAGGCCTTCTAATGACAAGGTTGTAGTTTGGTCATTTATTCTTCTCATAACAAAAGATGTCATCATGTTAGTAACACCCCAAAGTTTTACTGAAGTGTCATTCCAGACCAGAGAGGAGCAGCCATAAGTATAAGCAGCATTACAACCACATTATTTCACTCAAGACGAAGAAAAAACGAACCAAAAAAAAAGAATGAGTCTTCTGTATGGATGAGAAATGAAAAAAAAAACACATATAATTTACTGTTTAGAACCATTGACTGTATATGAGGTGTCACTTCACCCACGGAAAATGGTTCACTTCCGCCTCCAACAAAATGAAGTCAGTTCAGTCGCCATTTTTTTTTGCAATCATGCTGGAGCCAGACGATGTCAGCAAACACTTATTGGTCAGAGTCGGTTGAGTCATCGTTTCTATGGCAACCACTCTCGCCAATCAGGAGTGAGTTTGTTTGTTGCTACCGCTGTAAAGTGGGCTCGGGAGAATCTTGTCAATCAAGCGTTTCAAAATGAGACCACATACTCTCAATGAGGCATCTGATTGGCTTGTTTTATAACTTGAATAACTAAAGCAAATATATCACGAAAAAAATGAGAGTTAGCAAAAATATGTTAAAAAAAGGTAGCAGAGCAAGAATGGATATTATGAGAAACATAATGACTGACTAAAGCTGTTTATATTACTATAGAAGTTTATGGGATTTTGGCTTCCTGGAGCCAGTGGCTACTTCCTGTTTTTGGTACGCCAGTGGGGAGGAGTCACTCAGTTCACTTCCCATATATAGTCAATGTTTAGATGCAATTTAATTAAACAAATTACATTAATATAATTCATTTTGCACAATAAAATAAATAAAGTTCATATAAATAAAGTGTATACTCTAATTGAAATCATTATGCCTTTCCTGCTTTGTAAAACACAGAAAACATGAAAACCATCTTTGTTTTGTATGGTCTGTTTTTACACTTAATGCAGGAATCATGTTATTAATTGACCTTAATAAAGGTTGCTTTAAATATAATGTCAATACCAGTGCTGTAATTTCATTTCATAAGTTAAATTTATCAGAAGTTTATTAACCAGCAGCAGACCTTATCTCCAAAGAACTACATATCAGAAAGGAGCTAAACACAAATGCTTTTAAAGCAATGGTGCTAAAATCTTCTCACACTATGATGTTAAACACAGACGTTTATTTTGCGCACCCCAACTAATCCCAAATATGGACGTCATGCTATCCTCCTTCTGCCTGCTTGCTCAGCCTGCGAGCTACTGAAAATCGCATAACTTCCAACGCTGTTCGTCAACAGAAAAAACTTTTACAGCTGCTGAAACTGTCTGTAAAATCTCACCCACCAAAGCTGTGGTTTCTATTATTTATTATTGGCAGGCATTTCATCCGATTTCATTCAAAACACAAACATTAGCATCTTGAAGGACCTACAGGAGCCTTCTGGATCCACAATGGACTCCTTGGCCTCACACTCAGCGTGGCTCCACTGGTGTGTGGATGTGCATGAGTGTCCTGGTGATGGTCAGAGGTACTGCCGGCCACGCCTCTCTCTGTCTACCCCAGGGCAGCTGTGGCTTCATCAGTAGCTAACCATTACCAAGTATGAATGAGGAGGGAATGGCTAATGCATACTCAATGTAAGTGCTTTGAGCGTCTGGAAAAGCGCATAATAAATCCAATCCATTATTATTATTATCATTAATACTCATCAAGCTGGGACTAACTAACCCTGTGAGAAGCTCAACTGGATCAATAGCAATCCTGCCAAACATCAGACGTCTCCTTTTGTGAAGGAGAACAGACAGAAATGATAATGGAAAGAGATGAAAGAGTAATAGCATTTTAAGTAACTCCTGGCTGGTGTCTGTCTGTGTTGCTGTGACATTTCATCATAAAAGAGATCTTTCTCCGATTATGGTGCGAGGAAGAAAGGAGCAAAAAGGACAAGAGATCTTTCTTTAAATGAGTGACGATCGCGTTAGTTAATATGTGGAAGGAGACGCACATACTTTCAGTCACTGCTTTTTTTCCTTTCAATAGTTTTTTTTAAATGAATTTAACCGGTTCTTTTCTTCAGCTCCATCTATTTAAAAAAATAACACTATGTTAACCTAAAATCATCAAATCTAACTAGTAAAAGCTGAGAAATGTTGCAGGCATGATGGGAAATGAAAACTTCACACAAAGACCTCAGATATAATCTAAACCGCTGCCCTCTTTTCCCAGCATTCACGAGCCTCAAATGATTATGTTTTTTGCGTGAACCTTTCCAGTCAGTTCTTTGCCTTTTTAAAAAAAAAGAAAGAAATCAATACAATAATGAACTTTTAGATTTTTATATCACATTTCATCCTTTTTTCAAAGAGCAGTGAGTGCCGCCATCACCCCCTCCCACACATTCAATGTAAGCTACATACATAAAGCATGCAGGATAAATGAGAACCATGGGCTCCTGCAGCAGCACCGTCCAGCTGCAGGGGCTTTTAACCGATTATGTAGCCTGATTTGCACTTTTATCACATTTTTCATTGAATAAACTTTGACAAAAATGGTTTTAAAATCACCAAACTAATCAGGTTCCAGTGGTGCCCGTTTTGTAGTGCACTCGAAGAATCATATGACGTTCTTGAATCATGATGCTTTACACAGCAGCCAGTAGCGGTTCTAGGCACGGGCCGTCCGGGCGGTGGCCTGGGGCGGAAAACTGAAGGGGGGCGGCACCGGCGGCTCAGCCCTTGTAAAATATTATATGCACCACTATTGGTTTACTTATGTCACAGTTTGTGAGTTTGTAACAGCCTGAACCTGGCCGCGCCGCCGCCCTCGCCCCGCAGCTGTGCGCTCTCCTGTCTTTGAGAAGTAGACACAAATGTGTGTGAAGAAGAAGGGAGGGGGCGCGGGGGGAGCACGGAGCACCACCGCGTTTGCGCATGCGCAAAACCTGGCGGGCTCATCTTTCAGGGGAGGCGACGGTCGCGGGCTTGATGAAAAAAATAAAAGTAAAAACTGCGACTGCGCCGTCATGTAGCGAATCAGCGCCCCTGGCTGTAGCTGCACGCGCTCCTGCTGGAAATGTGTGAAGAAAGGGGGGGGGGGGGGGGGGCTGCGGGGAATCAGTTCAATTGTGGGACGCTTCCAAATTAAGTGGCTAGGTGGGGACAAGGGCGGGGGTTTGAATCTACTTCATTAAACCTTTTTATAAGTCAGTCATAAGGTGACATTCTATAACCTACACTTTAATAAAGGTATAGAAAATATATTCTGCTTTTTTTGGGTTAATTTTGTGTTAAATGCCCAAATGAAAAAATGGCAACACAAAACAATGCTGTCACTAAGGTGACAGTTGGTTCAGTCGACGGACTTGATGTCTTCTTCGTGACGTGAGGACATTTATGCCAAACAAACGCCAAAAACATCTAAAATATGGAGAAAAAAAGGTCAAAGCCATCTGGTGCCCAATTTAGAAAGAAAAGAAAAGAAGAAGAGGAGAAAAGAGATAAAGAAAAGGGTAAGTCCTCACAGCTTGATGCATGTCTTTTCTAAATTCTAATGCTACCTGCCCTACAACAACGTTGCCGATGAAAACTTTATTTTGGTCGATGACCAACACTGAAGTAGGCCCAAATGTTGCAAATAGCGTCATTTTTTTTTTTTTTTTTAGATTTTATTCTTAAAAATTTGCTCTGCCTTAACTTGTAACATTAGTTATGATTCATGTGTCTGTCTGCTCTGCTGTAACACAAAGGTTTTGTTGGGTTTTGCTGTTGTATACTAGCTCATAATGTTAAAAAAGCTGTGATGGTTACACAGCATGCTGCTGCTGCCATAAGATGCTAATGGGGCAAATAATTTGAGATTGGTCTTAAATTTAATAATCGTTTGTGGCAGCCTAAACGTTTTCCCAATGTTTTTTTGACATTTAACTGGGGATTTAGGGGTTAATTTTGAGCCTGCATATGAAGTTTATTTTTTATTTGTTTTACAAATGTGGGATTATATTTTTAGCCAATAGAATTTCTATAAATCTGTAGGTAGTTTTAAAAATGAATATTTACCATTTACTGCAAATCTATGGGGACAAAACATAATTCAACAGGTCATAACTGAAAATTTTCCAATCAAAGGATTGAAGACGGAAAACATGAGCTAATTTTTCTTCTCTGAAGTAGAGATCGATATAGAACATGACAATTTAAATTTCCAATTCATAAATGTTTTTAAAATATTTATTTTATATTATTTATTTAATATTGATTTAATATTTCTTAGCTAACTGTATTTTTGCCATGCTTATGGTCTTTTATTTTTTGTGTTCTGATAACTATTATAATGCTGTTCAGAATTCTGACATCTTTTGTATCCACTTCTTAATTTCAATGACAATATAACATGTCAGTTGACAAAGACAAACAAAGTTCTGTTGTGACTATGGGGGGGGGGGGGGGGGGGCGCCTGGGGAGGGTCTCGCCCGGGGGGGAATTCAGGGTAGAACCGCCACTGACAGCAGCAGATGAAAACAGTTCAAAACTTCCACAGATGATCCCACTTGCAGCTTTGTGTCAACAAAGCAAAGAATGAAGCATTTAGAATATTTCTGCTGAGTCACTGTTAGCACACCAGGTTCAAGCATTTTGCGACCTCATTTTCTCCCTCCCGTCCCTGAATGCACCCATCGGAGCAGGAGGCATGATGGCAGCTTTGCAAAGCTCAAACCCCTGTTGGCATGGCAACGCAGCAACTCTTAGACATCGTTACAGGAAAATCAAAAGATTCCTCAAGTTCAAGACGGACAATTGATTTTAAATTTTAAATTTTATTCCCATTTTGAAACCAGTTTTCTTTGGTTATGCAAATACAAAATCTTAAAATTAAAAACATATACATATTCTTGAATTCTGAAGTAATAGAATATTATTTTCCAAGAAAATGACAAGAAATTCCTATAAAGTCTCAATCCGATCAACTTTGGACCTACTGTAAGGTAGGTGTCTTTTAATTATTATTTTGCTGTTTTTAGCCCGAAATAAAAAGTCTGTAGTTTTCTAGGACATAGTTTCTGCAGAGCAGCAGTAGTTTATCACAAATTCCCCTCTGAGTTGTGAGTGGGACCGTTGGCACGGAGAAGGCCTACCCTCCTTCCTGTCACCCATAACTGACAGCTTTCTGTTTTCGTGCTCTCATGCAAGCTTCACAGCCCCTCATATCCTCAACCCAACATTATTGGTGCAAACAAAGAAAGGCCAGCAATACTGGAGCCAGACGGCCGAGGAAAAAAAAGAAAATGTCGTCTACAAGTGGATGCATTAGAATGGAGCAGAGCAGGGAGCTTTTGGCCCGCCCAGTTTATTTGATCTTTTTTAAACTGCAAACTTATTCACTGCAATTTGAATAAAGACATACTCAGAAATAGGAATTTCGAGTTTAATTTTCGTCATATTTGTCCTCCGTCTTAAAAAAAAAAACAGAACAAGGACATGTTAAAAATGTGATTTTGATCAGAGTGGGTCTTTGAGTAAAAAGCAACAGGCTGGAAGCTGCTATTTCACCTCAATTTCAGAACAAACAAGAAGGAATTGCCTCCAATTTTCATCAAATCACACAATATTTATGTAAATTTCTTCCTTCAGCCCTTTCCCCTCTTGATACATCTTTTCAGACCAATCACAGATTCATGAATGACACAAGTCTAAGCAAGAAGTAGAAAACGGTAAAGAAGATAAATACTAATTCATTGGGTTTGTGTGTTAACGCTCTCTGCAGCGCTCATCCTTCCCCTGTTTTGTTGGAGGGTGTGGGCGGTCTAAGGACCCTTCAGATTTCTCTCAGCTGAGAAGAAAGAAGTATTTGTAATCTCTGCTCTCTTTGCGCACATGAGCCACATGGATTAAAATTCACAGCAACCCGTGCTGCCACACACGAACTATGCATCAAAACTACAAGAAAATCGAAAAACCACTCACAGATCTTTTTCCACGTTAGAGGGAATTATGTGACAAGAATTGACCCCAAATAAAGAAATGAGCACAGATGCTGAAAGATGTCGCACTCACCGTCTTCTTTGCATTCCTCAGGCGGTTTCGCCTTCTTGGCTAGCCTCGGGTCCAGCCACGATGTTGTTTTAGTGTTATGGCTGTGAGGAAAAGGCAGAGAGAATGTGAGACGGAGAGCTGAATACGTCGAGAGAGGAAGACTTGGCTAAAGAAGAGAGGAGGAGGTTGGTGGATTCTTTATTCGGCTACTGAGTCGTTCCGGAGTGGAAAGACAAGACTCCCCTGAGTGGCCGGCTCTAAAAAGGTGACAAGGGAGATGAAAAAGGCTTCAGGCGAACAAAAAGGCAATCGATACTTTTAATTTGCGTACTGTCTCATTAGCAGACAGAATAGGGAGCAGATAGAGACTGGAGACGGTGACTGAGGGAGTGATGGGGAGGAACATCTGTGTGAGCTCGGCGGATTGTTCCAGAACCTCAGGCACAGATCTAAATCTGGTATGATGATGTTCCAAGGAAATGCATCTGCAAGGTCTGGCTGAAGCTCTGGGGCCACAATGGCTGCCCCTTCCCGAGTACAGAACAGAAAGGAGGTGCAGGGTTTCGGAGTGAGGTGGAGCAGGAAGGCCTTTTTTATTTATTTATTTATTTATTTATTTATTTACATCCTCCTCCTTTTGTATACTTTGTTTTGCCCGAGGAAGAAGGAGCACAGCCTTGAGGACAAAACTTGGAGGGAACACAAGACTACCAATGTGTTGCTGTGTGTTTGAGCAAATGCATGTTTAGTTGCTCGTTTAACCACGGAGTCACATTCTCTCAGGGAGGAGAATGTTTATATGAGCATTAACTTTTAATGCTCATATAAACTCAGTGGTGAAATCCAGTTTTTTTCACCTGAGACAACTGGCCAAGGTTAAACTTCTCCTCTCTCGCCATGACTTTGAGATTTTAATCCATGCTTTTATTTCAACACGTTTGGACTACTGTAATGCTCTCTATGTTGGGCTTTCCCAGAAATTACTTGCTCGTTTGCAGTTAGTCCAAAATGCAGCTGCCCGTCTTCTAACTGTACACGGAAACAAGAACATATCACTCCCATTTTAGCATCTCTTCATTGGCTCCCAGTTCGCTTACGCATTGATTTTAAAATTCTCCTATTTGTTTTTAAAAGTCTCCATGGACTCGCCCCAAAATATCTGTCTGACCTGATTCAGGTGTACACTCCCCCCCGCTCCCTTAGGTCAACAAATCAGACACTGCTTGTCGTCTTGAAGACCAGGAGAAAACTGAGAGGTGACCGAGCCTTCTCAGTCTTCGGACCAAAAAACTGGAACGAATTGCCCCTGTACCTCAGACAGATAGACTCACTCAGTATTTTTAAATCTGCTCTTAAAACATATTTTTTCACTTTGGCTTTTAACTGAGTTGGAATCCGGAGCTATTTTATGTGTTTTATGCTTTATATTTTCATGTGCTTTTATTAATTTTTGTATTGTTCAGCACTTTGGTGAACCTTGTTCTGTTTAAAGTGCTTTATAAATAAAGTTGAGTTGAGGGAGACACCACTGTGTTACCACATCAGTAAAAATTCAACACTTTTTTGACTCACTTAGACTACGTTAAAACTGCAGGCTGAAACGACCCAATTCCGATTTTTTTTTGCCCCTATGCGACCTGTGTCGGATCTTTTCATGACAGTCTGAACGACACAGATCCTATCTTTTCAAATGCCTCCATCTGAACGGTCAGGCCACATGTATCCGACCCGTACGTCATTGATACGCTACAAATGTCATACTTCTGCGTTGAACTTCACCAAGAACATAAACATCAACCATGGCGGACGATGCTGCTGAGACCAGTCAGTGGAAGGGAAGCGAGGTCACAGATTGGATTCATATTTGGGGTGACAGCTCTGTTTAGGTCAAACTTCAGGGCACTTATCGCAACCGGGCGGTTTTTGAAAAAATTTCCAGCGAAATGGCCGATAATGGGTACAGACCATCCTGCTCCAGTGCCAGCGAAAAATAAAAAGCTTCCGAGCCAAATACAAGGAGGTTAAAGACTGGAACGAACAAAGTGGCCGTCAACGTATCACCTGTCCATTTTACGGAGAGCTGGACCGCATTTTGGGGGATAAGCCCAGCGTTCTTGACATCCATTGTTAACGTTAGCTACTTCCACAAACAACGAGTGACGTCGTTCACCGTTGAGTACTCTTCTGGGTCATTTCACGTTCACAAAGGAGATCACAAAAGTTTGCATTTAATTGGAAATGTGAACGCCCTTGCAAAAAAAATTGAATCTTTTCTAAAAATCGGAATTGAGCATTAAGCTCTGCAGTGTGAACATAGCTATAGACTGTTTACAACCACTAATTGTATCGATTTAAAATGACGATATTTATTTAACTATTTCTGAGCGTCCTTCAGTGTCTGACTTTTCCACTTCAACCTCCGACCGCTAGTCGGCAGCAGAGCCCACGGAGCGTCTTTGAATTGCTCTACACTGCACAAAACAACAAGATCTCCGCGAGAGGGAATCAACTGTGTGATGAACTCCCACATCACCAACAAAGACATTTTAGTACTTTTACTGCATATGAATCCATTGAAAGTTAAAAAAAACCTTCGTGAACAATCCTCTCAAAGTACTGGAGACGCTTCACCTGCAGCACGACTCAAGTCGGCTTCCAACGGCCTAAAAATGCAAATGTGGCAAAACCTGTGTGATAAATGAAGGAGCTTGTCAGCCGCTGAGCCAAAAGAAATGAACTTCAAATCATTTTAAGTCCCTTTCAACTCTTTTCTGTTTGCATCTTTTTTCTGCTTTAATTTCTCCTGTCCTTTAATCCTTTTTTTACCTTCATCTAGAACTATTTATAACATAAAAACTACAGTTTGCTCCTCTTTCTTTGTCCAACAGTCTCTATAGTTTTTAATCATCATCAGAGTCTCTCCTTTGCAGCCCTTTCTCACTTTGTAAAGTCCCTCTTAAAGCTTCCCGGCTTCAAGGTAAACGAATCACTAAAGTGAAAAAAATGAACATCTTGGCATCTCCTCATCTCCTGGACCTTTGGCACAGTTTCAGATCCTCCGTAAATGAAATTGCAAAACTAATTTGGGGCTACGAAGTCTTTTTTTTTGTATAATTCATGTCATGACATTTTTTTTTGCCTCCGACAGCTTAGGAAGAGGAATGGTGACCTCAGCACATGCTCTGAAAGCCGTAGTCACATGGTGACAGGAGCTTTGGGTTTTTGGGGTGTCCGGGCCCGTGGAGGGTCCTAGAGAGGAGCGGCTGCATCTTAAGGGGAGGGCAGGGGTATCTTACTGTTCCCTTGAGGCTTGTCCAGCCTCCTTAAGGGACATCATAAAAACTGGAACGTATATTGTCTTGCGTGTAAGTGTATTGTAAAATATTTATGAGTTTTATGTAAGTCACACCACAAACCCTGAGCTAATGCCGCACGCATGGACTGTGAAAGTGCCACACACACTACGCTCTGATCTTCAAGTTTCTTCCTTTCTAACAGTCAGGCTGTGGTTAATTCCAATTGTCACGTGAACAGCACCAAAGGGCTCTGTGCAGGTCGAAGAGTTTGGGGAGTTGAAAACATGAAAAATCTGTTCGACGTCCCTGCGTTTCATCTACCTCACCCTTACTGAAGTCTATGTCACACAGCAACTATGAACATTTTGCACATTTTCCATGTATGACACTTCGGTCTTTCGTGATAGATGTGTGATAAATGTATTTCATAAGTGTTTTTTGCATTCGCCAGTCTTCAATGTGCACAGAGGTCTGTCAAGGGTTTCGGCCAACGGGTTTTGAGCTGTTTTCGTCAGTTTAGAGTTACGCAGTTTATGCGTATTTTAGGTAGTTTACACGCAATTATCACGTATAATTTACGCAGTTGTGATTATTGTATACGCAAATTTGTGGCTTCCCACGACCGTTCCACGTATGTCTAGCTGACTTTTCGGGTGTGTACCATCTATGTATGACTTTCATATCGCGTATACGGAGCACATATATCACATTAACATGACCTAATTGACGCACGAATCACTAATGAATTGCATAGAAACCGCGCAATAATCACCCACGGTTCATGTTCCAAGTAGATTTATGTGTTCTTTGCGTGGTTCATTCGTTTTCTGTGGTTTTAATGTGGTTTATTCGTGATAAATCTGTGAACATTTTACTTAAAGACCTCAACTTTTCTCACGTTTTCTACGTATATTCATTTAAGACCAATTTTCCTTCATGCAATATGTGCTAAATGTACATAGTGTCAGTGTGACACGGGCTTTAGAAAGGCTGCTTTGTGCGGATATGAAGCACTTTACAGTAGCTACGTTTGCACATTTTTCACCCGCAGACAGCCTGTATCTATCTGTAAGGGCAGTTGTGACTAAGGTTTTAGGTTCAGTCTAATACTGTCATCCATTCATTTACAAATCAGCAGAAGTTTTGGTTACATGAGGTGATGGAACACAAGAATCCTCTCAATTATTGTCCAGCAATCAAAACTCCCCTCCACAGTTTCACTGGAGCTGGTCATCCCCAACACTCTTTCTGGTATAACTGAGTTCTGAGGGTTTTTTATTGGGATCTGTGAATCTCATTAGAACGATCCTGAATCCATTTATTCAGTCTGTGTTTTTCAGAAACTAAAGCAAATATTGTAAAATCAGTGAACATCGGGAGCAGCAGGGAAAACTGAAAAAACGTTGTTGTTTTTTTTATAAAGTCACTTTAATTCTTGCGTTTTCTTAAAGCTAAATACTAAACTGTGGAAGAAAGTAGATGTAGGTGTAGCCATGACAACACTCACTCAATGAAGTAGACCTCTCCTTTCTCGGTGTATGCCATCTCCCAGTTGTCTGGAAGGGGCCCTAGCTCGTCGTTCTCCTCCAGCTTGGGCGCCGTCGCCTTGGGGGACTGTCCGTCTTCTTTGGGAGCGTCTGCTGGGCCGTCGGCCGGGTTGATCTGCGGGGGGAGATCCCCTGAAGCGTCCGTGCTCTTGTCCTCATGTTCGCTCGACTCTGAGGGCAAAACGGCCGGATGAGTCCGGGGGGTCGATCGACTCCAAAGAGGAAAGGACAGTCAGGGAGGAAGAGGAGGGGGATTAGAAAAGTATGAAGAAGTGTGGTCTCAGGGCGGAGATGGGACTGCAAGGGAAGAGACTAACGAGGCAATACTGAGAAAGAAGGAGGCGGTTATGCCCCACTTTGAGCTGTGACAGGGTGTGAAAATGTCACAGAGAGAAAAATGGGAAGATGGGAGCTACCGAGAGTGCGCTCTTCCCAGGAGACAGCTGGTGCAGGCGAGCGGAGAGGCGACAAATGAAAACCGGGGATTTAAAGATAATCTATGGGAGGGGAAAGCGAGAGTTAGTGATCTGCTTAGATCACAGCGCCTGCTGTGCTCTATTGATTCCCTCAGCTGCACCGGTCAGCCCACATTCTGTCCATCCACAGGCACTCGTCTCCTCCTGAGCTGAGAGCAGCAGAGCCGCTTCTCTCTGAAACCCCAGTGGTGAAAATGATCGAGCAGGCCAATCCCCACTGACAGGAATCAGCTGAAAAACATCCCAGGAGCTCCGTTCAGGCGTGGTTTAGAGAACATCTGCATCCAAATGGACTGTTTTCCATGATAATTGGCCCAACTTTTATCTGTCTGAGCTGTTTCAGCTTCAGAAAACTCATTCTGTGATCTAGATGTCACTTTTGATTATAATTTTAGGTTTACATTTACAAGTTCACAAATCAGTGAACTCTAAGGCTAAATATGGAATAAATTCATTCAAATTGAACATTTGTTTTATTTAGAAAAAAAGAGTTTCACAAAAGCTAGAGTTTTCACCGGAAAAGTGAAACTTTAATTAATAAAATTAGAAATTCTAACATTTAAAATGACCTGAAAGCTGTTTTTTGCTCCATTGAATGGAAAAAGGTTACTTTAAAGGAGGTTTTAGCATTTTATCATCATTATTTTCAGGAGAGAAATTTTGTTTTATATATTTTGATTGTGTAGGTCTTTCTTTTGCTTTTTAAATAATGTAAAGCACTTTGAGTTACTTTAGTATGATAAGTGCTTTATAAAAAGTTCTATTTGAAAAGAAATCACTTCATGGATTTTTATAAATCAGTTTTGTATTTTATAAATGAAGATTGATTTAATTCATTGACTTTTTAATCTAACCATCACTTGTAATACTTTCATATTTTTATTACAATGTCTCAAAAAATATTTGCAATTGTAGCAAAAGATGACAAAGAAACATCTTGAATCTCAAAAACAACAAAAATCTAATTGTTGTAAAACAATAACAATTTCTGACAAATATTGTGATGATATTTTTGTTGAGGGAAAATACGCTAAGCCTCTTAAACTTTTGCAAATGCAGAACAATTTAATCCTGTTTGTAAACAAAGTTAATTGATATTATTTTAGACAATTTCATAGAATAATAGAAACAATATTTAGAAAAATGTACAGAAACAGTTATTTAAAGAATAAGTCAGGTGTACTGCCATATTTAAAGTGTCTCACCTTGTTTCAACTCTCTCATAGAAAAAAACAAAATCTCATTCTTTCACCAACTTTCGTCTCTCGACACCAACCCGCATACGATTCAATAAACGTCAAGCGAAGTAGCTGGCTCCACAGCTTTAGGAGAACTCATGGTACGACTGCAGCACCTGGACTTCAGTTCAGAAGGTTTCTGCTGCAGGAAGGCTTTCCTGCAGCCATCAAGCCGCGTCAAAAGTCACAGGATCCATGTGTGGTTTCAGACTCCCAATCCCAAAAGTCTCTCTAATAAAGCTCCTCTTATGATCCTCAATTCATGTGATCATTGGAGGCGCTGAAAGGAGTCCTCTGTGTGTGAGGGCTGGAGCGTTTTAGCCACAGAAAGTGCAAAAAAAATAAGATATAACTGTGTCAGAACAAAACAGGACGGATTAGATAATTGTGTCTTTTCACGTGTAAATACGTTGGTCCTTTTTTTTCTTTAAAAGACGCCTCTCTCTCACGGCGGAAAATGTCAAAGACGTGCTGTCCCCGTTTGTCCTCAGCCGCCTGTGGAGCGTGGGTAAATTACACAGCAGTATATGTGTTCGCCTCCTGGCTATCAGCTCCATTTCAATAATGACACCCCGCAAATGATGTCAAATTCTCCAGAGCCATGACATCCATTCTTTTATCATATGCCGATTTTAGAGTTAATCACTTGTTCACCAGTGAATTAGAAATCCAGGGTGTAAATATCAACCTATTAAATATTACAGAAAGATATTTGTATGACCAATTAAAATCAATTTCCAGGAAACCCATGGAAAAGAGGTCTATTACTGTCTCTGTTGCCTGGCAACCGGGCTAAAGGATACGGCTGCTGTAAGTTAAAGCGGCGAGCTCCTCCAGAGCGGGACTTCAAACCCGGCTGTCATAAAGGAGCTCGGCTGACCTTTGCTTGGGTGTGTGGAGGTGGTTGTCGAGGCTGACCTGGGGTGACTGCAACGCCGTTGCCGTTGACAATGGGCTTTTCCTCCTCCTCCTCCTCGGGGGGCTCGATGCTGGCCTTTTCCATGTTGCTCACTGACTTGTTACGCTTCCTCTTGCCCTCGGAGCTCGGTCTGGCGCCCGGCAGCAGCTGGTCTGTTACATTGAGCAGCAGAGTGCTGGGCTCGGCCGGAGGCTTTGGGGTGCCGTAGAAATGATCTGTGGGTTAAACAGAAGCGCTTTACTAACTTTATTTCTGCAGAAACGCGTCACGCTTGGAGCACAACCTACAGCATGGAAAGCACTGATCTTGTGTGACGGAAAAATACCTGTGAATAGTCTAAACCTCGTGTTATGGAGGGCAAGCTTAACAAGAGAGATGAGACATCATGATCCACATCTATACAAAAACTGCATAGAAGCACAAAGTCTAAGGCGTGTTACCTGCCCTCACCTCCCTTTTGACCTCTCCCTGGCTTCTACACACCCTCACTCTCTCCCTTTCTGCTCTTGCCACCTTGGTCAGAGCTGCATGGGATAAATTCAGAAAATAAAACACATATTTTCCAAGATGGCAACTTTTTTGCTGGTGTTATCTCCATAGCAACCATTTTATTTTTTGATGACGAATAGGTCTTTGTCAGTTGTTGAAGAATCGGCAAAAGTACATTTTTGGACTTCCTTAGCAACGGAGGTTTTTGTTCAATTTTCACCATATTGCCGTAACATATGCAAACAATAAGGGAACGCCACTATTGTGAGCTCACCACACTAACACTATTCAAAATTTATAAACCTTAAAACCAACATTTTTCCCAAATTTCCCCATGATGCTCGAGGAGTTAAGAAGCGATAGATCAAAATCCCTAAGAAAAGCGAATTTGTAGAAGATAGCTAAGGAACCTTTTCTTGGACTGCAGCTCCTTCCAAGGTCAGAGGTCAGCAACACTTTGGTTGGTGGCGTGTGTGAAATTTTGTGAAAATCACTCAAACCAAAGTTTTCTTTTGCAACATTGTGCAAGAATGCAAATATTGCCAAGTTTCACATTTTGCCACAAAATGGCAGTCAAACTGTAGGTCCTGTGGCCATCCCATAATAAGTTTAAAACTTCCTTTAGATAATCCCGACATGTGTGTTTTGGTTTTATTCCTTGATTTTGAAATGTTTTTTAAGACCCATAAGAGATTTTGACCCTCTATTTAAGAGTTTTACTCGTTATGATGTCATGTTTTTGCTAAAATGCGCAGTAAGAGACAAGAATTGCTAGAACCGTCTGGTCCTTGCAGTCCAGGACTGCTGTGGGCCATAATTAAAGACACAATTACAGGAGATATAGTGAAGAGGGATTACGTTTGTCACATAAGACGAGCTGGGTGAAGTGTTTTTTCCTCTTTTCTCACGCGGCTCTGTGTCAAATCCCGCTAATCCGTGAGCACACAAGCCGCAGGTTCAAGATGCAGTCGTGTCTTACGATCATATTCCTCCTCATGAGGATCCTCGCAAAATATTTGCGAGCGTCTTGACCCAGAATCGGTTCAACGTGGAGCCATTTCCATTCTTTTTTACCGTTGATTATGTTGTTTCTGCCAAGTAATTCCATCTTCTGCTTTGCACATCAATCACTTACCAGGCCACGCTCTGAATTCCCTGGCAAACTGCAGTGTGTTTCTGCGGGGCTTGGACGGAATTACAAACATCTCTCCCACTCAGTTTTGGCCTCTGGTTCGAGCCAGCTACCTGCAGGACCTCTGGGAGCTGCAGTTTTTGACTTGGCACTGACTCAGCCGCCCCTTCTGCAGTCGTACGAGGATTATTTTGGGATTTACCATCATTCAATGTGAATACTGGCAGCAGTCCCCTCTCCTGACAGTCTGCATCAGTCACTGGGAAAACCTAATAACTCCGTGTTTAGGGATTCAGACCTGATTGAACTTTCCAAAGGTGGAGTTCACTGAGACCTCCTGGAAGGTAAAGGAGGAGCAGTGAGTAATAGCCGGAGAGATTCATAAGAAATATTGATTTCATCTTGAAATCTGGGCTGCATGGGAGCCCAGTCATTAGCGCCGTCACCTCACAGACCAGAGGACCTTTTTACATTAAAGTACGGCCATATTGCCGCTGTAAAAGACATCAAGAAGAACAAAAGTGTCTACAAAGCATAATTACGTGGCAGCATTGGCAGGTTTTTTTGCCTAAAAATACTGTAATGGTTGCCCTTTTGTCCGTTCTTTTTAGACATATAGTCGAAATAGAAGTTTTTACGCTTGTCTGAACATAGTTTGTCCTTAAGTGCCATTTTGTAATGGAGTTTCAGCACCTTTTTAGTAAAGATATTTAACATTATTTTCAAGCTGACCACTAGATGCTAGTATCTGTCACATGGTTCTCCTTTAACCTAATAACATTTGAGCTTTAGCTTAACTCTGAAGGCCGTATCACACAGCCAATTTGTACATTTTGGGCATTTTCCACGTATGAAATTTCAGTCTTTCGTGATACATCCCTGGTATACGTCATTGTCGTCCATGTGCACAGATGTCAGTCAAGGATTTTGGCCAACAGGTCGATGCATGCAATTGGTTCGAAATTTTTGGTTCAAAAGTACGCAGTTTGTGCGTACTTTATATAATTTATACGCAATTATTACGTAAAAATTACGCAATTGCGCGTGATTTCTGCTAGATGCATACATAAATTTGTGGCTTTTCGTGACTGTTCGACGTTTGTACAACTTTTATATCACGTAACATATCTGGAGGACATATCACGTAAATTACGTAATCGACGGACGAATCACTAAAACATTGAATAGATACAGTGCATATAATTACGCAAGCTTCATGTTCTACGCTGATTTACGTGTTCTTTGTGTGATTTTTTCGTACTTCTTCCGTGGTGTTAACATTGTTTATTTGTGATATATCTATAAAGATTTCAGGTAACGACCACGACTTTTCTTACTATGACCAATTTTCAACCTTGCAATAGGCACAAAATGTACTTAGTGGCGGTGTGACCAGGCTTTAAAATAGCTGCTTTGCGCTAATATGAAGCACTTTACAGTAGTTACGTGTGGAAATCCAGGGGGATATCAAGATGAATTTGTCTTAAATGTTGAAATAAAAACCCTACAAAGACTACAAGGAAGGACTTAAAGACATCAGATGGTTTTATTTTGTCCAGATGACCTGCTGGAACCCGTCAACACTGCAGATGCTGGACAGCACGCGGCCCTCCACGAGGAGAGGAGTCGCTATAAAGAGATTATGTGGACTGTCAGGATTAATGCCACTGAACCGCAGGCAGAAATCCTCGAGTCCTGACAAGTTGAAGATTTACCTCTGAGGATAAAGACAGCTTCATGCACAAAAGTAAAATGTCACACACCGTCACTGAATCGGAGCTGAAAAGTGCTTCAAAAGACCATGCAAAAAAAAAGAAAAAGGAAATAGAGACTTAGTCTATCTAAAAAACGGATTGTTGAAACAATAAAATGTTTCTTTGTTTGGTATGTTTTGGATGGGCTCACTTTAAAGACGTTAATCAATCAGAAGATTGTGAATTATTATAAAGTTTGTAACATTTGATTCAATATCTATTTAATCCGTCTTCGCCTACGAAAGACCGGGATGGGCTCGGCAGCCCCGTGACCCCGAAAGGGATAGGACGGGTTTGGAAGATGAATGAATGAATCTATTTAATCTAGGAAAAAAGATTGTTTACAGGTCAGGTGTATTCTCATAAACTTTCTCCAGGTATTATCTTTAGCCTTAGTTACATGCACCTGTAGGGGGTGTTGACCCGTGTTTTTGGGTTGTTCAGGCCCGTGGGGGGTTTTAGACCAAAGCAACCGCATCTTAAGGGGAGGACAGCTCTCTTGAGGCTCGTACGGCCACCTCCAGGGACATTATGAAAATGTAACATACCATTGTCGTGCATGTGGTAGGTCTACCATGGAGTATTCATAAGGTTGATGTAAGTTACACGCACTTATGACGTAAGGGTGATGTCGTGATAAAGGTGTCCTTACGCCACATCATAGTTGTTAGTAAGATGCGCGTGCTGGCTTCTTGCTGACTGAACGTAAATGCTACATGCACCGGATGTGTGTACATGATACACAAGTGCCTGTAGGAGAACCACACACGCCTCTCTAATTGTGACGCCTGCGTCTCACCAACTACACTCTTACTTACTCTAAAGCTACTTTCAAGCAACTTTGACCGATTGGGGACTCAGATTTGATGTTGTCGTATGGCTAGCGTCCTTTTCAAAACACGGAAGTGCCAGCTGTTTCAAAATCCATCATAAAGGAGAAATTCATAATTGTGCTCGGCTGGAATTCTATGACACCAAGTCTTTCATATGTTAGAATAAAGCTATGAAAACAAAGATGGGGCAAGTTTCCTGAGATCTTCAACAGTCCATACCAGGAAAATTTTGTTTGTCTTTCTCTATTTATTTTTTAATTACTGAACTGTACATTTGTCTTTGTGGGATATATATATAAATTCCAAGGATCAAACTTCTTATAAAGACTAAATTTTACACTGACCTTATTCTTTTGTCACAGGAATGCAGACAATATTTGATTAAAATAACTTATTTTACTGATTTTTAATACACACATCACTGTATAGGCAGAAGATGGAAAGCTATTTGAGAAAACCCATCCAATGAAAATCCTATTATTTCTGCTGTCTGATCATGGACCGTCAGAGACAAAGACAGCGGGAGACATGGCAAACAAAAAAGTCTAGCAGAAAAAAAAAAGAAGCTCTTCTGGTTTCCAGCAGTTTGAGTGACAGAACAAAAAGCCTCCCTCCAAGTTGAAGATGCAAACAACAAATACCTACAGACATGGTTTTCAGTCTTTTTGTTTTGGCAGAGAAAGGCCAAAAACAGCAAAGAAGAGTTAAAAACAGAAAGTCTTTATTTTGCTTGAAAACTTAGCGCTCAATTTACATCAGTTTGAAATTTTCTGTAACAGTGCTTTATCAGAACAAACAGCTGCTTGGCTGGATTTTATATTATTTCCCCTCACATTTCAAACAGGAAGTACCTGTTGTAGTCCTGATATTTGGGCTGCTTGGGTCGGGCTCCATGTTATGAAGCTTAAAACCAGAACCTACTCAAATTGGCATTTAAAAAAGAGAAAGAAAATATATATGAAATGTAATAAATAACTAAAAAATAATAAACACAAAAACAAAAAGGGGTTTATCCAAATATACACCCTGGTTATCTGAAGATAAATGACCTCTTATTGTAATATTAAAGCCTGTCCATCACAAAAGGCCTTCAGCTTTCATCTGTTTGCTCAGTTGTTGGACAGGACAAGATAAAAGACAGAAAAGAAAAGCCTCACAATTTTAGTCTTTCTCACAGAAGTCTGCAAAACTGGGAAAGTGCTAACTGATCACACAGAAGCAAGTCTGAAGTAAGATACACCGTTTATGATGATGAGCTCACCTCATTATGTGGCTTCAAACGTTTGCTTCATTTTCTTTTTATTTCAAAAAGACATATTCCCCCAAAAGGCCGTTTTTTTCTATCCTCTGTGTTCTTCAGTCTCACGGTTCTTTTATAAATACTGAAGTGTTGAGCAGGAGCCTTTTTTGATTTTTTTTTATTAAAGCCAAACAGCATTTATATAATCTGCCAGGTCCACAACTGCCAGCTGGTTCTGTTTTCATGCTTTCTTCTATGGATTAAGCAGAAAAAAACACAACGGTGACTGTTATTTTATTTCTTTCAGTTTTGGTTTTTTTTAAATCGTCTTTTTCTGTAAACCTTGCTCACACTAATCCCCCTTTCATCCCTGAAGAAAAGGGTTTTCTTGGTTGCAGACCTCTAAAATGCTGAAACGAAGCGGGCTAACAGCAGATATGGGCATGCATCTTTTAGGACGTCCTAACCATCATCATTCAAAATGTAAATATTTCATTAAAGTAATAATTTAGACTCTTGGACTTCTGAGGTCAAAGAACCAAACAGCCGCTAAAAAAACCCCCAACATAATCGCTATTAAAAGACCACTTTGAAAATAGATCAAAAGATAATTGGAGTGGATCTTTCATGTTCAAGTACCTCTATAACCAAACTTTATTTGTTAAGCAATAACTGGATGAATGAAGGCCACGAAAGCACAAAGAAGAAACTCTGTGTCCCCCCATCTATCATCAAAAGCAGATCCTATCACCAAGAGGAGATCTACTCTCCCTCTGTCAAAGCTATAAAGCTGACCCTCTGGTTCAATCTCTTCTTCCTCCTCCTCCTCCTCCCTGGATTTGCAGGTGCAACAGAAGAAAGGGCTATCTATATGATGGCAGGGGTCTCCTGAGAGATAGTGGTGCCTGGGCAGACCGGGGCCCAGGAGAAAAGATTGAATGTGTCTGCTAGGTTTGATTAGGAGAATGAAGGTGCTCCAGGAGCTCATGCTGGAAGACCGAGCCAAACAAAAAAACAAAAAACAAAACAAAAAAGTCTTGTGAAGCAGGACGGTGCAGCTTTTCCACCTTTCAGAATCCACAGATGGATCTTTGGAGTGTCCTTCATGAGTGATGGCGCTCTCTTCTCCACAGAGACGGGTAGGTGGAAGTGTGCTCGTCACACGGACAACAAATGATAAGCATTCATTCTGAGAGCTGTCTGTCTCTCAGGAAAAATGCCTGTCGTGTCAGACGCTAAAAAGATTGGAAACATCGCGAGGACAAACAACAGTCGCAGACGCCGTTTACCTTCGTATGTTCCGCTTTCAAGCAGGGCGCCGCTTTTCTCCAATTCCATGAACCGGTCGACTGTCACAAAATTATAATCCACCCCTGGCACCTCTCCTTCTTTGGGCTGCCGGGTGGTGCCTGTGGGAGAGGACAACAGGAGTTAGAGCTTTGCTGCTGCGACAAAAATGTCTTTTAATGCAAACCCAAAACCGCTCAAAAAAGACAGCTCTACCCAAAGTGCCTCTTCATTTGTTTTCATACTTTTGTCTCTTTCCTCGCACTTCGCAGGTGGGGCAAGGAAAAGCAAAGGCATAAATTTGGTAAGTGATGCAATCTGGACGCCAAAAGGTGAAATCAAGTCAATTTGCATGGAGCTGGCAGCATGCTGGCGGTCTCCCTGACAGGGAGGCT
The DNA here is from genome assembly GCF_053564925.1 of Oryzias latipes. Taxonomy (NCBI): domain Eukaryota; kingdom Metazoa; phylum Chordata; class Actinopteri; order Beloniformes; family Adrianichthyidae; genus Oryzias; species Oryzias latipes. The sequence goes on from NC_136259.1 coordinate 20,606,390, forward strand.
CCAGAGCTGCCTGCTGACCGTTCTCTGCTCTGTAACAGCAGCGTTTTAAGCCTGATTTACTGACTGCCAACTGAAGCCAACAGTGGCTCAGGCTCTGTGAACGCAACGTTAAACAAACGGGTCTCTAAATACTCTCTTAGCCGTGAGCTAATGAGACTTGTTAAAGCTGATCCCAGCTGTGATAACACCCAGTACTAAACCCCTGAGGTGCTGAATGGGCTTTTTTAAACGTCGAACTAAAAGAAGAAAACGATCAAATTAAATTATTATAGCTAACAGTGCAATGCAAGGCCATCAGGTAAAGATGGGATGGAACTTGTTATTAACTCTGTTGATGCATCAGTGAGACACATTTCAAACCCACTGGTGGAAGACGGTCCATAAATGCTAATTGTTTAAACCAAAAAATAACTGTACTTGGTTGAAGAGGAAACGAAAGAGGAACTGTTCGTTTTTCCAAAAATAGGAAGAGAGGTTCTTGTATCTGCTGCTTCCTCTCATTCTGAAAACCCTATTGGGATGAGCAGAGGAAAAAAGACGATGTTCTCCACAGTGTCAGTCAGGGGCCTCTTATGACTGCATTTAAGGTGTCAACCTTTAAAAACAACAAATGTGGGAACAACACACGTTATACAGCTGCTGGACAGATGAACAGAGTTGGTGAAGCATTCATTACGTAGTTAAAGCCAAAGCAGGACTCGTTGCATTTCAGGTCTTTTCCAAAATAAAATTCATTAAACTTGATACATAGCATATGATGTCAAATGTAAATGTTGCCAAATGACCTGAAGATTCTGAAGTTTGATGCAACCAAAACAATTAAAGAAAAAAAACTATTACTATTATTAACTATTATCATGGAGAGGTTGACTTGAAAGGAACAAGAAGACCTGAGGGTAGATGGAAGATCATCATGAAGGTGAGGTCCCACATGTTCACATTTGAGTTTCAGGTCTTTTACGCCGACGCGTCAGCTTCAGTGTTTACGTTCTGTCAACGACCGTAACTCTTCAGTTGTCGATGCAATCAACGGAAAACCAGTGGATTCTGAAGCAGAGAAAAGCAGCTTTGCCCTGATATGCAACATTTTATGTTTGTCAAGTGTTGAATATCGGTGCAAAACCTGATATGAAAAGCTGCTTTTCTCTGCGTCAGAATCAGCTTTTTTTTACGTTGATTATGAAAACGGTCAAAGATTTGGGTTTAGTCAAAGAGCACGTGTTATTTAGATGTCATGGCAACATCTCCACTCTTTAATATTTATCTCAAATCTCCTAAATTTCCTGAACTGTTGAGCAAAACCTGTTGATCACAAAAAAAGGTGGTTATTGCGATTGTTCTAAATTGTAACCATCAAATGAATACATTCAATAAAAAAGGGAAAAATGTTCACACTTTCAATAAACTGCTTGTTGGTTCTTGATCTTGATAGAATCATCATTCGTGTAAAACCTTCACCTGTATGACTCAGAGCGGGGATGCATTGATGTTCAGGGTGAAAAGCAGCTTGTACCTTCAGGCAGAGTGAGCTGTTGCAGCTTGGGAGAGTGGATGAGCAGCGGGGGGCTTCGCGTGTTGGAAAAATGATTGTCTGAAACGCGTCAGGGTTTCATGCGCCGCCCCTCCATAGGAGAGCCTCCTCGTGGAGTCTGTCAGCACCAAGGCTTGTGTCAGATTAGCCTCCCCGATGGAGGAGCTGGTGACTGAGAAGCATAACGTTTTGGATGTTGTGGGGCTGTATTAAGCAGCATCACTTAGGTGGGGTCTTCATTCTGGAGTAGCAATTTTCAAAAGGAGGACAATGCAACTGTATATGGGTCACGGCTCCCTATAAGAAAAGTGTGCGCTCGTACCAACAATGACTTTTGATGCATCATTTTGGGTTTTATTAGGGTGAAAAATGGCGTTCATGATGTAGTCAATGGTGAAGATCTTCTGTCTGCAAATCCCTCCAGATGTGTTTCTGGGCCAACGGAGGAGTGCACTAAAAATAGGCCCGCCTGTCTGCCACAAACACATTTTGTTGTTTCAAGTGAAACAAGTAAACACAACCCCTACAGCAAACAGATGTTAAAGAATCGTACTTTGTGAAGCAGCTAGAGGTACAAGTAAAGGTTGAAAACCCTTTCTGCATAAAAAAGGCAAAAGATTCCTCGAGTGTTAGGATAAATAAAGGCTAAATAAAGTCAGGCTTTTAACGGAAGACTTTAACCTTCACGTCTACAAGCTTGGAACTGATTATCAGGCTCTTCATTCCCATGTTTGAAGACATTACATACTCAACTTGACATAAAGATCAGGTACATACTGCTTTGATCCTTACTTTTGTCTTGTTCTTTGATCTGTAAAAACACTACTTGTTTAAAACTCCTTCTAAAACCGGTTTTGGAATAGAAATTTGAGAAATGTATGGAAAATGACCAAAACTGGAGGAGTTGTGTGTGGGTCCTCCCACAAACACATTTTGTGGGGTCCTCCCACACACAACTCGGAGTCAGAAAATTTTAGCGTGTTCAGAATTTGGAGTTTAAAGTCATAATTCTGAGATTAAAGTCAGAATTTTCTATGCCTTTTTTTGTGTCCATGGCCCTAACCCTCTTCCGTACTGGAGAGACTTACAGTCCTAAAAAAATGATTTTTTTTTAAATGAGATTTTACCCAGAATTCCAGGTTGTCAGTCAATCAGTGTTGGGGACAGTTGAAAAAATAACAGGACAAATGAACAAATTTTGATTTCTGTTTGTCTTTTTTTAGAAAAATCCAACAGCAAAAAAAAATGTGGGCAGGACTTATTAATGTTAGAGGGAAATGCAAGAAATCAAAACAAGTGACAAAGAGTAAAAATTAGATGGTTAAGAGAGAAAGCTCTCATCACAGCCAACACAAGGACCTGTGCTCATGCACAACGCATCAGAATCGCTTAGAGATATTCTTTTGGTAATAAAATCCAGCCGCGGAAAAGCTAACTCTCTGGAGCACATCAATGAACTTTGAAGAGCAGGCGAAATAAAACAGCTCACGGCGGCCTCACACAATCTCTGACAGCAGAGAGAGAGATTTGAAACAAATGATTTATTTCCACTGAACATCCCGCAGCATCTTTAAGAGAAGTGGTGCTGCGTACGAATGATGGAGAGACAAAGGCTCTTCAGAGCCGCAGGTAAAGATTAGACTGTGTGCATTCCAAACAAATCCTCTGCAAACACAAACCCGCTGACGTGTAAAAAAGAAACACAAGAGACGGTGAGATGTCACACAAACCTTTGTCTCTGATTTCTCTGAATGTAAAAACAGCAGAGGAGCTAACGCAAAAACAAAAAGCATGGCTATAGTGCAACAGGTGATGTCACATTTTGTGTACAAAAAAAGAGCAGACAAGCACAGAATCATCTCTCTTTTCTGAGTTTAAAGCAACACGTCCATTTTTTTTCTTTTCTAGTCTTTTCTCCTTTAAGGCAATCTTTGCAGACAAAAAGAGGGGAACAACTATATGTATTATTCCATAAACTAAATTGGCTATAAAACCTCTCAGTTACTTAAAAGCTAAAAAATAACCCATGTCAAGAGAAAGAGTTTTATCCACTTTTATTGTCACAGTCCGTAAACTGGTTTATCTGAACCTAAAATTACAAACTTTTTAATAAACATTTGTCTTTATTTTAACCCTTTAAGAACCCAAGCTGACATAACAGAAAAAATGGATTCACTACATAATTTTATTTTTTAAGAGAAAAGGGGTCTGGGTTCCTATGAGTTACAATAACTGGTTATCTTGACTATGAATCATTTCCTGGAAGTTAGGAGACTTAAATAAGTAGGCGGTACTCTTCTTTAACAAGGTCTCTATGACTAAATCTTTTTTATTTTTCACATTTCTGAAAATATTGAGAGCTTCCTGTTTATTAAGCTGCTCGTGTTTTTATTGCGACCAGGTGCATTCAATTTGTAATAATTGGTTATTACAAATTGTGATAATTGGTTGTAGATTCGTTTAAAATTGAAATGGACCAGTTAGGGTGGAGCTAATGTTGAAACCCATTGATTGGCTAAAGGTCATTAGGACTAAAAAAAAAAAGCTTCAAGAAAGCGGCTGTATTCCTCTTCTCTTCAAACAACATTAAATGCTTTGCATATACAAAATACCAAAAGCCAAGTGAAAAAAAAAACAAGCTGCCAGATGACCTCCATTGTTGTTGTTGTTCTTCACCGCCGTGACGGTCCAACTTTGAGTGGAAACGCTAACCTGAACTGCCTTGACCCTTCTAAAGCGGACGGGACCGTACTGCTCAGTGGCTATAGAGGCGCTGCTCTCCTCTTGATCTCCTGGAGGCGCTACTGCTGGTGGCTGAACTAAAAATGACTTCCCATGTACAGACATGGGCCAAAACTGGTAAAGAGGAGGAACTACTTTATTTTAAGACAAAATACAATGGGGGGGGGGGGGGGGGGGGGGGGGGTGCAAAAAGAGTTTTTCACCTCCTTTTCATCTCCTTTATCTATACAGTGGTCCCTCGTTTATCACAGTGGTTAAAAACCCATGATAGGTGTGATCTAGAAAGAAGGACTACAGATGTTTTAAGGCTGAAATACTCCTCACAACACACTGTATGCACTTTTCTCAGACAAAAACATTTTCAGACATTTCTTTGCTTTTTAACCCACTTTAAGTTCTAACCTTCATAGAAAAAATAAGTCCAGAAATTTAGAATGAATGAAGACAAAGATACATCCATCCATCCATCCATAGGTATGTATGTATGGATGTATATGCAAAGTTGCACTGAAGAAAAAAAAATGAGTGTAACAGCAAACTGTGACATGTGAACCGCGATATAGTAAGGAAACTGTACTTCAATCGTTTCTAGGGACTTGACTTCTGAGTAAACACTTGAGTAAACATGAAGGCTTTTATACTGCAAAATGTTTAGCATAATACTCCCTCTGCAGCTGTTTCCTGTTGCTTGTCAGCTCACCTCTTACTGCCTGACAAATACAGAAATAATACTTTTAGCTGCAGCAAAACACTGAGGGTAGAGGGTATTTAAATTCATATTACTGACAAATCCCAGAGACCTCCTTAATCTCACTGCATCATGAAACATTCATGCGTAGTTGCTCAACGTATTCTTCTAGAGAAGCCAAAATGTCACCAAGTACCTAAAAATACATCGTTCTCTCTTCAAAGCAAATTAAACATTTAAAAAGCAGCTTGGCTGAGAAGATAAACCCGAGGAAGCTTCGATTTCAGCGAGTTTCGTCTGAAACTGGAGCAGAAACTTAGGCTCCAACCTGAGATGGTTATGTAATCCCCTGTCAAAAGATGATAAGGTTCTCCAGTTAAAGGGTCAGAAATGTGTCAGTGTCGAGCAAATTATGTAATGCATTCACTATAATATTCATTTCACATAAAAGATTCAGCAAATATGGCCTTTTTACCAGACGCTTGTAAGAGAGAGAAGGTTAATGCTGTAGATCTGACATGTGAGTCACACAAATATAAGAATAGTAATTTTCCAGTCGTCACCTGAAGACCGGTTTAGCAACGTCTTTGGTTTTATGCAGCACATTCAAACTGAACGGAGCCGCAGTTTTCCAAACGTGTCATCATCTGACGGCTCGTTAGGTGCAGCAGGTCTGTCACGTACCAAACTCACTGCAATGCAAAAACTGAACCTTCAGAAAGTAAAGAGTCTTGTTTCAAGAAAAAAAAAAGTCTTATTTTCTGTCTTGCAGAAGAAATAATCTTATCGAGAAAGTTTTCCAAAGCAAAATAATCTGAGTTGATAAATTATGTCTTAGTGACTGGACTTCTTCTTAAAATATTTCTTGGAAATACAATTTTTCTTAACTCTTAGCAAAAAGTAGTCTATTTGAGTGTACTAAAAGTACATAAATGGCAGTATACTTGAAGTTTACATTTATACACTATCTATATATCGTAAACTTGAAATGTTCCAATTTAGTCTAAAGAAAGTCTTCAGGTAGTATTCTTCCTACAGTACACATGGTCTAAAGTAGACTTGATTTATTAAGTATATTTGTGTATAAGTATATCAAGTCTACTATAGACTGTGTAATTTAGGAAGTATACTAACTGAAGACTTTTGTATATTGTGTACTTTTTGTACACTTGAAGTACACTCAAATCGACTACTTCTTGCTAAGGGGCAATAAAAATTGTATTTCCAAGAAATATTTTTAGAGAAAAAATCTACAAGTCTAAAAATGTTCTACTTTTTGCTAAAGGACCCCATTGACCGATTTTTTTTTAAAAGAAATTCTGCCAATGGAGTTAGAATTTTTGACTCATTTCTAGGCGGTCTGTGTTTGGTCAACCTAAGAGGAGAGGAGCCTTCGACAACAGCCGCCGAAATACACAACCTGCACACAACCTAACACACTGCAAACACACGTGAGGGGCAATTGATTAAATTTGAAGCCCCGCGCTGGATTATTTGACCACAAAGCACTTCTGTCTGAACACTCTTTAAGTAATCATCTTTTTTTTTAATGAAAAATCCTCCAAAATCTTTACTAAATAAATTTTTTAAGAAAACACATTAGTACATAAACAACCTACCCATTCCCAAAGATGTCCACATGGAATCCGTCATCCTTTCTGGCTAAATTGAAGAAAACTTCTTTTTTTTTTCTTTTTACAAATAATCAGGCTTCCTCCATCCTGTTTCTCCATCTACTAAAAGCTTCCTTTGGTTTTCTTTCACATCTCCATGACAACTGAAACAACCACTTTCAAGACAAAAAGTCAGCAAATGTTTACGCCAACCAACTTTCTTTCAGCCGGATTTGAGCAGAAGCACGGGGAGGTCTGGGCACGCACTTCCACGCGCAGAAGCGACAAGTTGAAAAGAGGGAAGAACCGAGAGGAGGCAGCCATGTGCAGAGATTAAGGGAAAGCTGATGTCATCCATTTGGAGATGTGTGTTTTCAGCGATCAGGGATATGAACGTACCGCTGTGTCAGCCTAATCCCTCCCCCAGCCAGCGCCACGCTGGCTTGAGCACATCGCAATGACAAAACAATGACACAATCTGTTTACCAGGCGCGAAAGAGCGGCTTTTATTCATTTCAAATGCCACCGCCGCAGCTGCTTAGCCCAGGGGCTCAGACCGGCCGGCGAAACAACATGCCTCCCATCAACTCTTATCAGAGCCCATTACTGCCAACATCGCCGTGTCAACAGGTGCAGAGTCAGAGAGCCAATCACAGGCAGCCTCTTCAGGTCAGGGGAAAGATTTGATGGTTTCACACCTTCGCCTTTGAACACATGAGCTGTCTCTTTCATTTTCCAATACCATCATCTGGTCCGGGACCAGCTCAGCCATCCAGAGTAGAGATGTAAGCCATCGGAAAAGCCGACCTGTTATGTGTGACCTTTAAAGCAACAGTTAGAAGAGCAGGAATCAGTGTTTTTCTCCATCTGTGCTTTCTCCAAATGTGTCTAGAGTACGACTGCAGGCTGCTGCTGCGGTGCTCACAGGCTCATGCCGTTTGTTAGGAAGAAATGCGAGACAACAGAGAAAATATTCCCGCACCTGCTGCACTAATCTGATCAACTGCAGAGTTCAGTGTGGCTTTTAGTTTATCTCACACCTGGACGAATGTATGATAAAGAATTAAATAAAGAATCAGGGATGGAGCTCACACTGCGTTTTCTCACTCAATCAAATTTACCAGCCATGTGGCGCCATCATCCTCCTCCCTCAGCGGGATCCTCACTCTTTCACCTCACTTAACCGTTTTTCAATTTGACACAAGAGTCGGTTAATTTAAGACCCCTGAACTTCCTCCAAGTCCGTCCCACCTGCCGCCGTCTAACCCAATCACGACCGATGCTGGTGCGTCTGTGCAACAGATCAAATTCAACCTCCGCAAACAATCTGTCACCAGAGCGCCGCTGCCAGCGCCGCATGAGCTTGAATTGGAGTCTTTAAATGGCCGCTTTCAGCATGTAATGAGGTTTTTCCTTCCTATACAGTTTAATGGTTGTAAGGTGGCCGACTTGAGCGAAGGAGACTGGAAAGGAAAAGGCCAAAGTCTCCGGTTTGCTGCAAGCCCAATCCAATTTCACCCTTAGAGAAATCATCTCATGCCATATATACTTTTCTAATAGGGTTTTTATGGGCCACCATAAAAACCACAGGCTAGTGGTGTTGAATATCCAGGCCCATCGATTTTTTTTTACCAGCTGGGAGAAAAGAGGAAGAGTCCTCTGGTTCTTCTCAGTATTTCTCCCTGTTTTTTTTTTTTTTTCCATTGACGAAAGCAAAGCTCCGAAAATGGTGAGGCCAAAACTACTTGAACAAAATGCAAATGATAGGATTTCCGGAATGATTAATTTCCTCCACTTGTGAGGCGATTAGAGGGAATCAATGAAATGAATAATGCATTTACAAGCACTCACTCAAGAGGCAGTGGCACCAATCACAGGGGTGGATGGGAGAAAGGGTGATGGGAGGGAGAAGAAAGCAGCAGTAAATGTTAAGGAAGGTGAACGAGCACTTAAATCACAACAGTAGATCACCAAGTCCGTTTACATGCACTCCAACTATCCGATTATCTGATTTGTCCCGTTTTCAAAGTTACACATAGACAGGATAATCCAGTGTCTTATCTCTGGTGTTACCAACCGCTTTTTAGGGCACGGACTGGTTTGATGTCAGAAAATATTGTCACAGACCGGCCTGTGCGAAGCTAAACTTGGCGCCCGATTCTTTTTTTAATATTTTAGTTTCCAGTTTCTCTTAAGTTTCGAGGGCAAAGTTTACTTTAAGAGTCATTAAGTTGGTGAATCAGGAGCAGACAAAACAATTGCAGTCGGCAGCAACAAGCTCTCTGCTCTGCTCCATTCATGCATCGAATTGTAAAAAACGAAAAACTATGAACATCTTTGTTTTCTTTTTCTGAACTGGAATCTGGCTCAAAACTGTACGGCTGATGGCTCTGATATTAATCTCCATTTTTGTTGCAGCGGTGTGTTAGGGGGCTGTAGGCTGTAGGGGTGTGAGGGGCTGTAGGCTAGCGGGAGAGCACAGAAACAGATAGATGACGGGAAATGGGGGTGGGGTAGCTCTGCGCAAACAGTTCCGCCCACAACTCAGAGGCAAATTACTAATGAATTACTGCTGCTCTGCAGAAACTATATTTTAAATTACTATGAAAATAACATATTAATAATCTTTATACCTGTAACTACAGTATCCTACTCTCATTTTTAGTAGTACTGTACTTTCTTTCTGGTCCAAACAGATTAACACTGGGAACCGTTTTCTGTTTTTTTAATGTTGGCTGAACAAAACTAGAATTTGCTTTTATAATATAGAATAAAAAGACCTAGCTTTGGTTTTTTTATCGTCATTAAACCATATCAAATAAAAAAGTTCTAGTTCAAGCCAAAGAAAAACATGAATTTTGACAAAGAAGGAAAAGTTCAAACAAAAACTCTTCACCTTTCGTTTCTTCTAGCAGCCAAAGAACTAAAATTCACTGAGTAACATTTCTGCCATGAAAAAAGCCACAGTGTGAAATCACCTGCAGGCCCATTCGGCTTAATTAAACACACTTAATTAAATTCACACATATACATGGCATTCATGTGTCTCCAAGACAAAAATAAATCCATTTTGATTAAGACTAAAAGACACCTTCTGAGAGGAGGTTAAATCATTACAGGCACAATGGCAGTCAGAGTGATTCATTCTGTTGTGGTAACCTTTCTCCCTCTCACCCACTCAAAGCCTCATGAATTACTCTGCCTGCTTGAGTTGGAGTTAAAGACAGCTGAACGAGGGCAGCCATGTTTAGGTTGTGGGGGGGCCTTCGCAGCTGAGAGCGGAACGGACGAATGTGCGAGACGTCAGTCCTCTTCAAAAGTCATGAGGATCTCTTGAAAAATATCTGTTCATTATTTTATCAGGCTTTTTATTAAAAAAAATCTGTTTAAAAATGTTTACAAACCAACATACATACATAGTGACACGCAAAAAGTGAATTGCCAAGGTGAACTTTTTCTTGTTTTACTAGAAAATTCCCAATTAAAACAAACTTATTCAAGCTTGTTTTGAGAGTTTAAATTAGCACAATAAGCACCCCAAGGTCATGTTTTAAATATGAGAAAACAATTTCTGCTGCAGCTGACGGCAGAGACATTCATCAGAAAAATGCTAATGTTAGATTTAACACACAAAAAAAGTCTGGAAGCATCTTATTAGGATTTATTTGGTAACTTTTTTGTGCAAAAGACATTAAAACGTCAATAAGTAATTGATGAAACATTAAAAAATAATGCACACAGGCTTCAAACTGTTGCGCAAAAAAAACGATATCTAATTAAAAGTTGAGTTAAAAACTGAAACAAATTGAAAGTCTCCCAACAAAAGAGTGAAATAATGATGATTTCTGTGTGAGGTAACGCAGCTTTTTGTGTGTTTGTGTGCTGGCAGAGTAGCATGCAGAGTGCAGCATTGTGTTCAGCTTTCTGTCCCTGCATGGAGCCTGCAGAAACCCCTTATCGCCAACCCTCAGAATTCCCTTCTTCCTTAACTCCGGCTTCCTGCAGAAGAACGAGGCAAAACAAAATGAAATATGCAAAGAAAAAGGGAAAAAAAAAAACACTCAAAGAAAAGATTTTCTTGCAACATGGCATGTGCTTATGTTTGGTTATGAGTAGCTAGCCACACTGAAGCGCTCTAAGAGGATAAGAAATGAAGGAAGATTTACAGAGAAAGAGGGGGGGCGGGGGGAAGAAGATTGTCTTATGTTTCTCTCTTTTTTTTTTTGCAAACTAATAAAGTAAAGACAGGATGAGGGACTTTGAAAGTCAAGCAGGAAGCCAAACTCATATGAAGGAAGGAAATGAAGATGATGCTGATAAAGGCCCGTCACCGCAAAGTAAAGAAAATCTATGCTCTTCATGTCAAACCGCTGTGGAGCAAAGTCTGGAAAGGAATATAGGACAGCTGTGTTCACATCAGAAAGGAAGCGGGATCGAGCCTGGCATTTACTTTATTACCCATAATCCCTTGGGGTAGGTGGCACAGAGGTGAGAATCACTAGATATGTTCCTGTCAAGTGCCCATACTGAAGGCAGCTAATTTGTCCTCACCTTTCACTCTTAAAAGATCCCACTGTGCTCGTCTCATTAAAAGTGGCAAGACAGCTGTGTGTTTTAGTCATTTTGGAAGACAGTTGAGTCATAAAAACGTAGAATCAACATTTTACTAAGTATGTTTACCCAAAGCAAACCGACCAATTATATTTTTATCAATTGTAAAAGCATTTCCAGTGGTCTTTAATTATAATTTTGCTGTTTTCTAGGACATAGTTTCTGCAGAGTAGCAGTAGTTTAGTAAAAATTCCCCTCAGAAATGTGGGCGGTGCTGTTGGAGCAAAGTAAGCCCGCCCTCATTTCCCACCATCCCTTTGTTTACACTCTCTCTCACTACAGCCCCTCTCACCCCCAACCTAGCATTACCAATGCAACAAAAACAGCGAGCAAAATCTGAGCTCTCCAGCCGTACAGTTTGGAGCCAGATGCCAGCTCAGACGAGGAAAACAAAGACGTTCTTGGATCTAGTCGTCTATAAGTCATCAGAATGGAACAGAACAGGGAGCTTGTGGCCCGCCTATTGTAGTTTGTACATAACATTTAAGAGTTTTATCAAATGGCATTTTTTCTTCTGCTCCTGATTCACCATGATTTGAATATAGAAATACTCAGAAATGCAATTGAAATCTTGATTTTTTTTTTTGTATATACAGTAAGTCCTTCATCATGAGAAAAATGCATGTTAAAAACGCTAGAAGTGGGTCTATAGGGGAAATCAAAAGAGCGAAACCTATGATTTTTGTTCATGCGGTAAGTGTATCGTAAAGTATTTGTAAGGATAATGTAAGTTGCTCGCTCACTGCACTCTAGTCGTTAGTAAGGCAGGCATACTGGCAACTCCGTACATTAAACTACAAATAAATGAAATGATTTAGTTTATTTGGATTTAGGTCAAGACCTAATATCGTCAACATGGCTGGTAGCGTGAGAAGCATTGGTAGAGTGATAGCATTGGCTCTGTTTATGTCAAAACGCTCGTGTACCAGGGTAACTCCAGGTAGGAAATGATGGAGAGCTGCAGCAGGGCGTGAAACTACCAACCCTTTGCACACCTGGGCTGATTATCCGCAGAATATGAGCCGGGTTGGAGGAGTCTGACAGCACACCATGATAGGCGCTGTTCTGCTTGAGTGACAGATGCGAATGCTCATAGAAAAAGGAGCAGATGGATGTGATGGGAAGTAGCTGAACAGTCTTCCCCAGAGAGTGTGCAGGCTGACAGGCAGAGGAAAAAAATCTGGCATCAACTAAAAGTTTAGAAACACTGTTAAAAGATAAAATACAGATTGACAAAAGTAAGTGGAATAAATGCTTCATTATGCCTGCATTTAACTTTTTCCGTGTTTTATATGTTCTCTCTGAATTTTTAGTGAAAAAGTTTCTTCTATCACTGTAAATTTATATATTTGAAAAAGTCTCTATTCTGCCTGTAGTTGTAGGTACCAGAAACTACAGCAAATCAGATGAGATTTGATCCGAACTCCATCGTGTTATATAAATGATTTCTTATATAAATGCTAAACTGTTGCTAAATAACTAAACTGTACTGAGTGACTCCTCCTCCCTCACATTCCAAACAGGAAGTACGCTGGCTCTAAGAAGCCAAAATCCCAAAGACTTCTATTGAGAAATACTTGCGCTATAAACCGACCAATCAGATGCCTCAATAAAAAAATGCGGTATCACGTCAAATGTTTGATTGACAGATTCTCTTGCACTTCCAATAAGCTCAGTGCTGATTGGTGAGACTGGTTACCAAAGAAAAGATGACTCAGACTAACTCGGACCAATCACTGCTTACCGACAATTTCTGGTTCAAAAATGGTGGCGTCTGTATTTTAAAAAAACTGGCGACTTAATTGACTTCATATTTTTGGAGCCAGAAGTATCCACCTGAGTGGGTGAGGTCACACTCCCTCGGTATTGTTCTCTTATTCAGTCAATGGTGCAGACTAGAATGGTTTTGAAAACAGTGCTGACCTAATAACATCCATACCTCTGATACAAACAGTTCTACAGCTGGTACTGATTCCTCTTTTGTAGAGGGATTCTTTTGTGGTTTGTGGCGTCGCTTACAGATGAAGATGGATGAAGGGTTTGCAACGCCACAGATGGGCTAGAATCAGTCTGCCCTCCCCTGATTTAGGTAGAAATCGGGGAAAATAGTGAAACAATCATTGAAAGATTTCCACCAAGGTTACGGCTTCGACAACACATGAGCTAAAGTGCTACCATCAGCTTTAGCCCAGCCCTCCCATTCCTTTATCTAATTTAAAGCAAATCAGGTAAAATAAAATGTTGCAGTTTCTCAAATAACAGGTCTGTTTCAGAAGAAATAAACATCACTAACTCACTAATTTGGTTCTCCTTTGTACCAACTTTTGCCTTACTTTTAGGAGGAGGGAGTGAATTTTACTTCAAAACAGCAGTTTCGATTTTTCCTATCAAGCTAACATCGTTTCTCACGACAGATCTCTTTTGAAACTCGTTTTTCCAACTCGTCAAAATTACATTCATGAAAAAAAATGTTTATGGCTTTTGACCCGTATGGATGTCACCATTCCTGTTTAGCTTCAATATAATTACTATCATCATAGAGATTCTTCATCAGTTCAATAGACATAGCTACATTATGTATTCAAAAATATTTTATAACAACAGTCTCCTGAAAGGAAGAAAAATATAAAAGATATATCAATATTAAATAGTTCTTAATATATTAAACAGATGATATTTCTGTATTTGTATTTAAAACCATATGGTTGCAGAAAGAGGTCCTCTGCCTAAGGGGAACAAACTGCTACACAGTCTGCTTGCATTTGCTCAGATGGTCCTCAGTTGGCATAAGAACAGAAATGTGGCCACAGCAATTTTGGTCTTAGACTTTCTCAGAAAGGTAAACTGATTGTTTTTCATCTTAAAAATCTTAAATGATCTTATTTGCAGCATGGGTCAGTGCATATAAGGCAGCACGTCAGTATGTTAGGGCCTTAAGCGAGCCAAAAATGCGTCAGACGGTTGATCGCTTATTATCTGTGGTTAATTAAAAGACTTGGTCATGGGCACACTTACTATGTGCAGCACAGCATGTCTTCATGTCTGTGAGTTGACCCTTCTGTAACCCTTTAACACTGGACATGTTGCAAGTAAAGTGTTGCATAACGGCGAAAAGTCGCTTCATCTTGCAGTTCCTTTGAGGCTGGTACGGCCACCTCTAAGGGCGTCATGAAAATGGAACGTACCATCGTCGTGCATGTGGTAAATTCATCATGAAGTATTTGTAAGGATCATTTAAGTTGCGGCGCCCTTATGCCACCCGTAGTCATTAGTAAGGAGTGAGTACTGACCCCCTACTGACTGGGAATGATCATCATATGTAGGACGTCTGTAGAATTCCCACACAAAGTAACAGGATGCTCTGATAGTTTTTTTTCCCTTTTTCTAACAGAGCTGTCATGACTAAGGCTTTATGTTATAACAATAAAAGAGTGATCAACAGGTCTTTGGACAGAACTATATGGTCCTTTCATACAAATATTCTGAGCTAAAAGTTCAGCTGCATCTAGATCTGGGAGGTTAATTGATTCATTTGAACTTGTGGTTTGTGGTGATGTTGAAAAACAAAATACAGATTTCACGATTTCAGTTGTGTTCGCTGAGTTCAAGATGCTGTATTTATTCTTTTTCTTTGAGGGTCCTCCCACAGCTCTTCATTTGTTCCTGCTGGGCTCAGAACCCGACAGGGGTTTGATTGCTCACCGTTCCCAGCTCAGCTAGGAACTCATTTTACCATCCTTGCTCGCACGCTGCTGCTACAGACACTGATACAATGGTGGGGTATTTACTCTTCCTCTCAGCTGTAAGGTCACGGCTCGCCTACATCACCAAACACATATTGCTCAATAAATATAAAAAACACAAACACTGTTCTATCCTTATTTCAATTCCAGAAGAATCCTCACTGCCGTGGCTTCTGGACTTTGGCTGAAAAGGTTTTGTGGAGCACTTTCCGGCAGATGCTACGGACCAGACAGACCCCTTTGTGGTCATGTTTGTCATGATGTCTGTTTTTCTATTTAATATTATGGTTAGATCCAGTAATTGACACATTGGCATTCTCTGTCATTTTCTTAAACGGTACTGTTCTAGAGACCAGGAAATGTTGCAGACCTCTGCAGCCAGGCTGTCTGATCTGTGCCTGAGAAAAGAACCGGAGCAACTTTGGGTTCAAGTACACTGATAGATTTTTGTTTTAGCATGTCATCAAAGGGAGCCCATTTGTTCAAACAGAATAAAAACACCAAACAAAATGAAGAGTATATGTAAATTATGAACTTAGAAATGGACACCATATGCATTTTGAGCACATGAATTAATGAGAGCAGGTGGATGAATACTGTGTTCTGCTCAGCCTGATTTGCCCTTCGTGTTCAGAATCTTTGGCCTTTGGTGTTTTTGTTTTCTTGTGGGCGCCTGCTTGTCTGAGCAGCTCTGCTCACACCACAACAAAGAAGTGGTACAGAAGGGCAGAACAACAGCAGAAACTAATTAGGACAAAAAAGAGACGATGTACTTGAGAGGCCAAAAGAGAACAGGAAGTAAATGAGAGTTGGAGGAAGGCTTACGAGGCCATTTAATTAGTTTTCATTCAATTTAAACAAACATTTGATGCTCTACAAATACAAATCAGAAGAGAAACCACAACCTTGACTTCAATTCAGTCTATATAAATCCAAGGAGTTCTGTCAAATACTACAAAGTATCGTTGTCAAAGCCGCTCGTTTGTAAATGTCTACTTGTTACACAGTTTTTAAGTTAGTTGTGTCTCTTTTGTTTTACAGTGTGGAACCTAGATGACAAAAAAAGCTCTGCATAGAATGGAGATGGTGGTGGCAGAGGTGAAGATGTTGAGGATCTCTTGGATGGATTGGATCAGGAATGAATCCATAAGAGGAACAGCTGAGATCTATATCATTTTTTAGAAGAATCCTCAAAAGTACAATTTTGTCTTTCATTGGAAACTGAGGTTTTTCGTTAACCACGTCCACATTTCTAATATGGTCATATCGCATGTTACATTGTTTTGTTAAGTTTGACCCAACAATTCATATATTACATTTTAACAATATTCCAGAAAAAAAAATAGCAACAGTGAAACTCCATTTTTGTGAGCTCACAATACTCAAACTGCTCAAAATGTCAAACTTCTCCATCCAACATTTTTCCCAAGCAGCTTCCCAAGGTTGCTCGAGGAGTTACGAGGAGAGAGATTGGAATCCCCAGAATCAGATTAAATTTATAGAAGGTACTAAAGGCTTGTTTTGTTTTTTAAATTCTTCCTAAGGTCACAGGTAAACTAAACTTCGGTTGTGGATGTAGACTTAATCTGGCGGTGTGTGTGTGTACACTTTTGTGAGGATCACTCAAACATATCGCCCCATATGTGCGAAAACCACCAAGTTTCACACTTTGCTATATTAATACCATAATAATTTCAAAACTTCCATTGGATATGTCTAATTATCATACATTTGATTAGTTACTTTATGAATGTACAACTGATGATTATATTGCTTTGGTGTATTATTTCTACTTAATTGCTTGAAATAAACCATATCAAATCAAATAAAAAAAAATATCCCCGACACGCGTGTTCTGGTACTCATACCTGATTTTGACATTTTTTTGGCCCATTCATTTTTTTGACGGTTTTCTTCCGCAGTGATGTCGTCTTTCGCCGGGTACTACGTGCGTGCAAATTTGGGGTGAGTTCCTAAATATGTGGTGGGGGCGACATATTCACTCCAATCTGCATGAAAGGGGAAGAACTGCATAAACAATCTGGTCTTTGCAGTCCAGGACTGCAGCGATATTACAGTGTGCAGTATTACTTTTTTTTTTTTTAATTTACAAGTATTTCTTTCTGATTGTGAAAAAAAAAGCCAGACAGAAATGACAGAACCCTAATCAAACATTAGGGTTGTTTTATAGGGCTTTTTTAAAACTAGATAAACTAACCATCTGTCAGAAACAGCAACTTCTGCTGGAGATTTGAGTCAAACAAAAGCCAGTTTGTTCTGCAAATCCATTTCTCCAAGTTGTAGCTCACAATAGATACTTGCTTTAAAACAGAAAATAATTAGATCTTTATGCTTTTGTTGAGGAACAACATCATAGTCCTTGTTACTATCTATGCATAAATGCACACTACGTCTCATTTTTGATGTGTCCAACACGAAAAGACAGAAGCACAACCTTGAAAGGGGAAAAAAGAAAGCAACAACAAAGAAAAGAGAAGTGGTTTATCACTTCCTCTCCTTTTGATCTTTTATAGGGCTGAAAAATGTGGCAGAGTTTTCCCCAGGAAAAGTTTGAGAGACGAGAAGCCAACACACAAAGACAGCCGGAAAGAGTTGACACCCTTCAGCTTATCGCACATCTCATTCCGACCCAGTTTCATTTTGTGTAATCGCTCCTGTGATGGAGCGCTCTAGCCTTCCAAGCCGCGTGATGCAGGCACTGCTGTGCTTTTAGGAGCTTTTACACTATGCTGGGCTCCATTTGTACTGCACCACGATGTCTGCTCCTGGGGGAGGATCTGCCAGCACTGTATCAACATGCTGCGCCTGCCGGAGTGGGTCTACTTCTGCTGCCATGTTTCCACCACTGAGTGTTTGTTTGAGAACATTACTGTGTTCGTTCCTGTAAAAGCCTGAAATAAGTAAAAGCGTCTGACCTCCTGCTCAGCTTTATTGGAGGAGGTTAAACTCACATCAGTCTGTGTGTCAACTGCAGAGTTCTGCAACTTTGGAAAAACGGTAGAAGTTTTGGCAACTACGTCAGTGGACAAAATGTCCATTTAAGGTCTTTGTTCTTTGCAGCACCTGCATAAAAGATTACAGTTACTAATGAGCTGGAATATTTTACCCTTAAACAAGGCTCGCCAGAAATCAAAACTTTAGAACAAAAGCTAAAGTTACTTCTAATACTTAGTTTTAAAGGATAAAACCTGAATAGATTAAAAAACAAAACAAACAAAAAACAATGATGTTTAAAAATGTACTAAGAAATAACTTGAAATGTTTTCAAAGCAGGAAGTGTGGAGTTTTCTAAAAATGATTGATGTCTTTAAGTACAAAACTAGACACAATTACAAGAAGGGCAACATTTCACAAAAGCAAAAACTCAACATCATTTGGAGTCTGAACCGACCACCAATTCAGAAAATCTATCCGTCCATCCTGAAACCCTTTTTGGTTCAACTGGTTGCTAGAGCAAACTCTGCTTTTGTTGGGCACCCTGTAGAGGTCACCCATCTGTTGCAGGGCCACACCACCACACACACATCTAGGAACAAATTAGAGATATCACTGAATCATGCTTTTGGACTGTGGAAGTAACTGGAGTACCCCAAAAAAAACCCAAGGCATGCAGATGTAAAGTCCATAAAGATGGGACTCAGACGGGATTTGAACCAGGCATGGTGGGAGTGCTAACCAATACATCACCCTGCAGCCCTCAAAAATTATTTTTTTCCTCTCGTCTTTGCAGTTGTGAAGTACTCTGAAACACTAATTAAATTTAATAATTTTGTTTTATTGCTATTGTAAGGACGGCATACGACAGTTATGCTGATAATAAGCAGGTTTACGTGTCTCTAAAAAAAAGTGTCAAATTGTCTTTTACGTCTAACTGCATATAAATTAATGTTTATTTTGATTGGGGAAGGAAAAAAAATCATGTTTTGATGAATACATTTCACTGTTTTAAGTGGATCTATTTGAACTTTTGAATAACTTTGAAAAACTTTGAATCTGCCCTTACAGTGAGAAACAAATGAAGGCAGTCAACTTTTTTTTTTTTTAAACAAAGACAACTAAGGTTGATATTTCTTTCACACCTTTGTCAAAACTAAGACTAATTACATTGGGAGGAAGGAAGTCTTCGACTAAACAAGCACATTTTCCCTATTTTAGTCATAGCTCACTAGCTGCCTGTCCAAATTGGAGTTAATTGAAAACGCAATAGTATTCGTATAAATGAAATAATTTCTTTCTTGTACGTTTAATAAAACAGTTTAAAAAGTAGATTTAGCATTTTTTTCTTGTATTTCATGAAAGCTTATCTCAGACATTTCATTAAAACCTCAGGAAATTGTGACAACTTGTGATAAGTCTGTAATATATAAATACTCTTATCTATCCAAAGTATCGTGCCACGGAAAACACTCCTCTATAAATCATGAAATTGTAAGCTGCTGTCTGACGCTAACCTCTGAGACAAAAAAATGAGTTTGAAAAAGAGTAAAAAAATTGCCACAACCTGTCTGCTTTAAGCTTTCAACTCAGAGGTATAAAAAAACTGACACTCTGCAGAAACTATGTCCTAGAAAACGACACAGGTTTTTTTAATTTGGCTAAAAATGGCATCATCATAAATTAAAAGGCCACTGGAACGACTTTAAGGTAGATCAAAAGATGAGTGAAGTGAGACTTTAAACAACAAAAAGGAAAAATCAAAATACCAGTAGTCTTTTTTGTGCCAGCTACTCTCTCCCTCAGTCTGTCCAAACAATGCTCAAGACAACAGATTCATTCTGGTGCTAAAAGTAGTTTATAAAATCTGACACTGGCTTGCAGAGGAATGTATGAACGATGTCCTTTCTTTGCAACAGACCAGCCTGAGACGCTGCATTGTACAGAAAACATGAATAACAAGAGGGGAAAAAAAGGAATTTATGCTTTGATGTTTGACAGGGCCATTGTTCATATCCGACTTTCTTTGATGATTATCTACTTTCAAAGAGCAGCAAATTATGCAGGAGCTCTTATGGAAAAATGAGGAGAGAGATTCTCTAGTTTAGCAGGCAAAGCCTTACTTTTCATGAATGGTGTTGTAAGTTAAATTAAGAATGACTACCATTTGTTGATTTGAACATGAATTGCAGAATGGGTAAAGAAAGATTAAAAATGGTGTGAAAATTGAACAAAACAAGAAAAGAAATTGCTTACTGCTCAAAGTGTTTGGATAAATTAACCGACCACTAGGCATTCTGGGTAGTTATATGACAGTTTTGTTTTGCTTTGTGCGCCTTATAATCCAATAAAGTACATTCATTCAAAGCTAAAGCATAAAGACATCTTCATTATTAACGTGTCATCAATAGGAAAAGTCCCATTTGTCTGTCACACACCTGTGTGTAAGATTTCTCCTCCATATTTGACTCAAACCTCTGCGGAGGCAGAAACATTAAGCTTCTCTTTGGCCCCAGTCCGTGCCTTTAAGCCGGGTGGCATTGGGTCTGATCCAGCAGTGGGCTTAAACCATTGACTATTAATGAGAAGTGGACCCCCCCCCCCCCCCCCCCCACACACACACACACACAGGAAGTGCCTATTGACTCTAAGAAGCAAAAATCCCAAAAACTTCTGAGACAAAAAGAATGACTCAGACCGCTTCTGACTTATCGCTTCTCACTGAGGACGTCTGGCTCCACCAAGGCAGCTTCCGTATCGTGAGAAAATAGCGTCCAAATTGACTATTTGGTTGGAGCAGGAAGTAAGCCATTTCTTAATTGTGAGGTCACACTCACTCAGTCCAGTTGTAAGAAAAACAGTCAATAGTTTGAATCTAAAATGATTCACCTTCATGGTCAACACCATTGGGTCTCTGAGATGGCTTCCAAATGCTTTAAAATGTCAGAGTAGTTACGAGAAGTAAAATCAATATTAGCAAAACCAATCCTTTAAAAATCTGCTTGTGTTGTTTTGGAAACTCTACCAAAACTAAATATTTATGGAGTTGGTTCCTGCGTTCAAACTTCTACTCTTTGAAAGGACCGTCTATGAAGTTCAGCTAAACAGCAATTATGATAAACGTTTCTATCCAGGCAAAACCTTCCAGTCACGGCAGAACAAAAAGATCTGTAATATTTTGGAGAAAAATGCAACACTGGAGTTAAAAGGACCCATACCAGCCACTTAGCTGCCATGTGAGGACCGCAGGAAGAGAATATCCCACAAGGTTATTTTGTAAGTGTGCTTTTTAACCATATTACAGCCCTGCAGGTTGTAATTCCACATGGTCATTACCTCGGTGGGATCTTAAGTCTGAGATCTGACAGATGGAAGGCTATTATGTGTTATTTGGAATCATCTGTCAATGAGGAGCATTTTCACACAGTTACAGGTGTAGCATAAACAGCAACCTGTCGCCAGTATAAATAAATAGGCTTTATATCAACGTGCTGGCTGTAAATCATGAAAAGTCAAAAGCTCTTCCAATACTGCCTCTCTGTACCACCTTTGTACTCCCTTATTTTGCTGCTATGCTGTTCTGTGTAAAACTGGGATGAGACAGAGCTCATCAGAGCATCTGTTTACCACAATTATAATGCTAAAGTGTCTTAAACGTGTGGTTAGAATCATTTTAATCATCCGGAAAGCCGTAAATTAATTCTTAAATCTGTTTGAGTGCAAATACAGTCACATTTAATGGATTAAATGTGTTACGTGTGTGTACTGAATGCATAAGTGCAAGAAGATAGCATAATTTTATTCATTTTTCCAATGCAATGTATAAATTATCTTATAATAATTTGATTTATATATATTTTTTATTGCATTTTTCCTTTATTTTAATTTCTAAGAATTGAATAAAGTAAACCAGTCAATTAAATTTAACATAGACGCTGATAAAAAGGAAAATATTAGCAGTTTTGAAACCATAATTTTAGTTTAAACGTAAAACACTGAAACGCAGATGGCCTTCCAAAGACAAGCAAAAATCCATGTTTGCCAAAGCAATTTCCATGCATCGAGGAAGGCTGCAGAGGAGACAGGAGAAAGGTTATTTGTGCAAAGATCATATTGTCTGAACACTTTCTTAGGGTGAGGCTATCTTGACAGCATTTTTCCACATCATTATGCTTCAGTTTGAGAGCTGTCGGCTTTGGAATAAGGATTTCAGTGCAGCGTTTCTTCCAGCATGTTTTGATGCACATTTTTTTTTTTTCATTGATATATGCTGATAAGTGTAGGTTAGGGAGAGGCGGATGAAAAAGGAAAAACAGACGATATGTCGATGACTTGGCTTTTTATCTCAGACGTTGTTTTTGTAGCATCCTATGATAAAAATGTTCAATGGAAAAGAAAAGAACACATGACACACTTGAAGTACATGCTTTGATATATGCCATTTTTTAAAATGATTAAAAAAAGCAATAAAAATATAAGACAATTGCAAAAGCAACAAAGTTTGAGTTGATGTATTTTATGTCATACTTTTGCTTTGCCACTTACACAGTAAAATTAATTTCATTTCACCTAAACACAAAGATTATTAAAATTGTAAGGGAGCATTGCTTACTTTTTCATGATGCTGGCAGAAAGTAATTAATTAATTAATTTTACAACTAATACATCATTTATATTTCACTGCAACAGTTGTATTTAAATAAAAGTAAAGATAAAAAATACTTTAAGTCATCTCAATAGGAGAAAGCTAAGACTTTGTACTTCGGGAAAACCCTAAAGAACAATTATCGGTAGTACTGATCAAAGCTAATATGAAGAACATGAAGAACAATGTTGGTAGTGTGTGCTTGGGCTTTGCACGCGTGTAAATATTAAAGGTCATCATTTATCCCAGTTTACACCATCTTTTACGATATGCACATTGCAGAAGCCGATTCTGAGATGTTGATAAATATTTCGATTTATTGTGGAGGCCTTGTTCTGAAGATGAAAACTTGGATTTAAAATGGACTTTTTTTTTCCCAAATGATAAATCATTCAAATGCAATGCATTGTGGTCAGAAATTTCCAGGGCACTGGAGTTTTGGCAAAATGGGAAACACCTTGTTTAGTGCACCAAGTAGTGAGTAGTGAGGGAATTCAGACACAACGACATTTACATCGAGTCCACAGTCTATATTAGGAAAAAAAAAAGACATTATAAAGTCCCAAAATCTGGAAACCTGTCTTCCAGATGCAAATGAAAACAGAGACGTCCTTTTTAAGTATGCATGCAAACACACACTAAAATGGATTTCTGTGTCAACACGAGGCAGCAGAGTAATAGACCATGAAGAGGAGAGCGCTGCAGAACAAGTGAGGCTTTGATGTGAAGTGATGGACAGGAGTGAAGCTGGGGTACGCCGGCGTATTACCGTCACATTTGAACAGGAAAAAAGGAAGGAAAACAGCAGAAGAAAACAGGCCAAGAAATTCAGATGCATGGTAGATGACAAACACCAGAGATAAGAGGATAACGGGGGGGAAAAAGGGACTGGTATGTTTACATCTTACTTTTAGTATTTCAGAGCAAGAGTGATTCAGCATGTCAAGAACCGAGCGTCAAAGGCACAGAGAAGTAAACATGCTGGAGGAATGGATGGCAGAGGAAAAGAAAGTGACTTCAGAGAATCGGAATCATTCATTGGATACAAACACAGCGCTTAGAGCATCCATACAAAGCTTTTCCCACTTATGACTCATCACAAGAAAAACACACAGTCATACTGAATTAATGAAATCACCCAATAGAGGAGACAAAGCTGCAGGGGTTAAACGGGGGCTCGTCATTTCCCGCTGGGGCTTGTCGACACAGTTCATGCTGGCTGCCAAGAGCGTTGGATCCTCATCTGCTCCGACAGCGCTCATATAGAAGCCATTACACAAACATTTCCTTTGGGGCTGACCACACAGCGAGAGCCGTAGATCAATCTGAGCTGCTCATGAACCCTGCAGGAGATGAGGGGCCGGCGGATGGAAAAACACGCAGATGCAAACGGGTAAGAAGGAGATTGACTGGAGCAGCATCAAATAACCTTCTGTCTAATCAAAACAGAGGAGTTTGGCAATGAGGAGAATTGCATGCTTTCAAATTCTGAAATAACCCTATATTAGCAAAAATTAAAAACATACGACTACAGTGCGATCCAAATTATTATACAAATTGTAGTTAAGTGTCAGAAAGATAAAATTCATTTTTCTTCAATTAAACTCGTGGATGATACTGTGTCTCTGGGCTCTTTGGAACACTGACATCAATCTCAGACACCTGTGATAATTAGTTTGCCAGGTGAGTTCAATTAAAGGAAAAACTACAAAAGAAGGATGTTCCACATTCTTAAGTGGACCAACATTTTTAAGCAATATGGGAAAGAAAAAAGATTTCTCTGCTACTAAAAAGCGTGAAATAGTTGTGTGCCTTGGACAAGTTATGGAAACCTTGGATATTTTAGGAAAAACTTAAGCAAGATCATAGTAATATTAAGAGATTTGTGGCTGATTCAGAGGGTTCACGCTGATTAAAGCAGAATGAGGAAGGTTTCCACCAGACAACAACATCAAATTAAGAGAGCAACTGCTAAAATATTATTACAAAGCAGCAAGCACATGTTTGAAGCTGCTGGTATCTCTGGAGTCCCACCAACATCAAGGTGTAGGATCCTCCAAAGGCTTGCAGTTCTACGTAAACATTTTATTTGGCCACCTCTAAACAACACTCATAAGCAGAAAAGGCTGCAGTGGGCACAGACATGCATGAAGACTCATTTTCAAATAGTCTTGTTCACTGATGAGTGCCGTGCAACCCTGGACGGTCCAGATGGATGTAGTAGTGCGTAGTTGGTGAAGAGCCACCATGTCCCAACAAGTCTGTAACGTCAGCAATGGGGCTGTCACTAATGATTATCTCAGTAGTCGATTAGTCAACGATTATTTTTCAATTAGTCAATGATTATTGTTTACGTAAGGTGATTTTTAGTGATCGTGCTGGTACTCAGTCTGTGGAAGTTTGCATCATGTATGGCACGGCTAATGCTCGCTGTATGATGCGTTCACAGAAATGGAAATTTTACAAGTACAGTACAGACCAAAGGTTTGGACACACCTTTTCATTCAAATGAATGGGAAGGTGTGTCTAAACCTTTGGTCTGTACTGTATATTTCATGAATTTTAATTTAACCCTATAAAAGATGCAAAGTTTAAGGTCCCAGGTAAGTTGTATGCTAGCACAAAAAAAGACACAATTGGCTCGCAAGCTATAGGGATTCCAAAACTGACATTTAAAGGAACAAATGCAAAACATCTGGAGCAAGATTTGAGGGATTTGCACCACTTTGACTTTGCCCACAGAGAGTTCATGAACTTTATCAGCAGTAAGCTTAACACAACATATATGTTGATAATTTTTTCATTGTGAAAGCCACATGATAAAACCCAAATTAGCAGTTTATTTTCTCGGATAACAATGAATGACACTTCCTAGGTTTTGATTGTAAGGCTGACATAATAGCAGCTCTTCATAGATGGATAAAATGCAAAAGGAGCAGCAACCCACAGAGAAAACCTTTGGGACTGTTCAGCTTTTTGAATATCACGCCTGCTTGAATGGGGCACAGGGTCTAAAGACAAGGATCAGAAGGTGAGAACAAAAATGAAAAGAAGAATTTAATGAGCCTATAGTCCAGGAAAGAAAAGGGAAGAAGGCAAAAAGAGTGAGAGATCTGCTTGTAAGAGCGCGGCATGGCTGAATGGAGCCTGACAGGTCGAAATAAATCCCAGCCTTGGACTGGTCTATGAGCTAAAGGTCTACATTTTATCACGGGTTACTCCCCCCCCACCCCCCACCCACCCCCCGGGCTGGTCAGAAAAGTAAAAGGTCCCAGACGGGAACATGAATTTTCCGTTAGGGTGATCAGAACAACCTGATCTGTAGTTGCAGATATATTTATCTCCTTCTCCTGCAGTCTTCATGCTAAAAGAAAAACCCACACAGACCTGGAGGGATCAACATTAAGTAAGATTTCTGGAGGTGGTCCTTCATAAATTTAAACAACAAGAAGACACAAACATTTTCACTGACAATCTAAAAGAAGGCTTCAATCTGAGGCTGGTTGGGTCTTCGGGGATGACACTGCAAACACCACACTACCACGGCTCCAATAATGTCATTATTACATGGTCGATGAGCATGGTGATCGATGGCACTACATGACGGGATTAGGGTCAGTATTGAGCCGTCATTGGCTGTTTCATGTTAGTTACTCCCTGCCAGCATAAAATATGTCACGGAGCAGTTGATTACAAGAGCTGATCAATAGCTCACACATCAGCCTAAATTATGCAGTAGAAGCTCATTTTTGAAAACTTCACTCATTGCCTAAATGCTTAGAATTTATAAGAGTTTTTGTTGCTTTTGTCTATTTATTTCTAAGAATTCTCCAGAAGCGTAACAACAACAAAAAACCTGTTTTACACACACGTTCATTCAGCCTCTCTGTAATATACACTTTTAAGTCAAATCAGACCATCGATCCCAAACATACAAAATCTGCATTTTCTGTTAAAACATGATATGTATTCAAATATGAATTTACAAACGATTATTATGATATACTTATATCAAACTTTTCTGCCTTTGTTTGAATGCTTAAAGCGCTTTACAGTCACAGTACCGTTCACGCGTGCACACTCATTCACACTGATGGGAGTCCCACTGCCGAAAACACTGGCACCAACCACTGACTGTATATGAGAACTGGACTGAGTGACTCCTCCTCCATCCAAACAGCTATTAATGAGTCCTTATATTTGTCAGAATAACTATTCTTGCTCTAATACACTTTAACATATTCTTGTTAATTGACAGATTCTTCTGAGCCTTCTTTCAAGTGTGTACCTCCAACAAGCTCACTCCTGACTGGTGAGAGTGGTTGACATAGAAACGAGGACTCAGACCGACTCGAAACAATCACTCTTTGGCTTAAACATGGCAGTGTCGGTCTCTTAACAAAATGGCGACTGAATTGGCTTAAATTGGTTGGAGCCTGCACGGTGGCGCAGTGGTTAGCGCTCTTGCCTCACAGCAAGAAGGCCCCCGGTTCAAGTCCCGGCTGGGGGACGTGAAAAACAGAACATCAATGGGGGACCTTTCTGTGTGGAGTTTGCATGTTCTCCCCGTGCATGCGTGGGTTCTCTCCGGGGTCTCCGGCTTCCTCCCACCATCCAAAAACATGCTTTATAGGTTAGGTTAATTGGCAACTCTAAATTGACCATAGGTGTGAGTGCGGGAGTGAATGGGTGTGTGAGTGAAGACATTCTACCCTGCAAGAAACTGGCGACTTGTTCAGGGTGTCCCCCCTGCCTTCGCCCACAAGTGGCCGGGATAGGCTCCGGCAGCCCCGTGACCCCGAAAGGGATAAAACGGTTAAGAAAATGAATGAATGGTTGGAGCCTTCCGTAAACCATTTTCTATGAGTGATGTCAGACTCACTTGGTCCAGTTCTCTCATACAGTCAATGGGGCAAACCACTCGGGGCAGTGTCGGTATCAGTGTGGGTATCAGTGTTTTGCCCAGGGACACTTCAACACAAGGTTGGGTAGGTTATGAATCAAACCTATTTGATCACAGATCAACCACTCAAGCCAAAACCACGACACATTTGAAGTTATTCTTACTAGAATAGGTGGTAGACGAAAAACCAGCAGTGGAGACATTAAAGCGCAACATCAAGGGTTATGATGTCAAGTCATAAAAGGGGAAACATGTAAAAAGGTGAGGGTGGGAATTATCCATGAAACAATCAGAATTTTTTTTTAAAAAATTGTCTATGAAAACTATTTTAAAAAAATCTCGCATAAGTCAATTCTTAAGTTTTCCAAAGTTTGAGAGACGAGAAGACACCAGGAAGGAAGCAGTTTGGTCCCGGGAGGGAAAACTTTAGTCTATGAATTCCATTCAACGGGGGAGCATCACACACTTCTGTGCTACAGATGCTGAGTCTGTTCAGTCTTGCAGATGAGCCACAACAGTTCACAAAAAGAGGACTCAGCCCACAGAAAATCAAGAGGAAGAAAGACTCCAAAGTTTCTTCTCAGTTTTGAGAAGAAAACCCCACAGGTCACCTTTGGGTAAGCGCGTCGTACCTGCTGCTTCTCTGAAAAACGCATTGTGGGAATCTCAGATGTTTAAAAACTGTTCCACAACTGTTGAATGGTGGAACTACATCCAATGATTTCAAATATCTGTTAAAAAACATTGAATGAGGGTATAGAAAAAAAATAAATTACTGTTTGGGTGCATGCAACACCACAACAATGGTTCACTTTCAAGAAAATTGCAAAAATGATTAAGTCTAAATGTTTTAAGACCACTAAATTTAATATTTAACAAAAAAATTCTTACTCTCCTTTAAAAAATTAAGCATTTTTTGCTCCTTTAAGCAACTCAGACAAACAGTTTGGAGGCAGAATGTGGTAGAAACTTGTGCTACCATTTACATTCACAATGCAGTGGCTCCTTTTCTTCAAAACTGGCTTAACAAACATGAGCAAAATCATGCAAACAAAGAGCACGTTGGGTTTGGAGCACCAATCAAACAGCCTCTGAGTGATCAGACACGTTTATATTCTTTCTATTGTGAGGTTAAAATGGATGAAAGCCTGGAGAACATCACAAAACTCTACTGTAGTCGCTTACTTTCCACTGAAGCGAAACAAGCATCAAAGCTGAAAGCCTTTCAGTTCACTTCTTCCCAGCAGAGTTGATCAAATGAGCCATGTTTTCATAACTGTTGCACCGCGGCCCGATAAACCTGCTGTCATGTTCAGCATGACTCTTTAGGTAAAACCTGACTGCGGTTTACAGCAGGCATAGTAAACCTAGGCAAACTTTTTCATCCTATGCAGTTGCAAAAAAAACATTATTGACTACGAAGCTGAAAAAGCATAATTAGGACAAACGTTTGAGTTTTTCCCTCCATATTGGCTGTTATTTAAGCCTTAGTCACAACTGTACTAATGGGTGGATACGGGCTGTTTGCGAGTGAAAAAGGAGCAAACCTGTTCGGGGCCCGCACAAAATGTTAAGATTGTAGAACGCTTGGCGAGTCTGTCGAACAAAAATGTTTATACACGTTTTCCACAGGCATGCTGTGGGAAACGGGTGGTAACGGAAAATTATCCCATTTACAACACGCAAGGGTCACTGAGGGTGAAGGGATACTTAGGCGTGTCGTACGGATTTTTTATTTCTTGAACCCCTCCCCTTCCCCCCAAATCCTACGCACTGCGTAAGGAACTTTTCAGTGATGCTTATGTGATAAGTGCTCCCACACAAGAATTAGGATATTAGACAATCAGAGCGTAGTTTGTGTGGGAATCCTGTGGGCACTTACCTATCACGTTCTTCCAGTGCATGTGGCATTTGGGTGCAGTCAGGAAGGAACCAGTACACAAACCTTACTAACGACTGGAGTGTGGTGTAAGGGGTTCATGTGGCAGCATCACCTGTACTTGAGCCTTACGACTACTTCATGACACATTTACCACATGCACGACAATCGTACGTTCCATTTTCATGACACACTCTGAGGTGGCCATACAAGCCTCAAAGGAACTGCAAGACACACCTGCACTCATCGTAAAACAATCCTCCATCGGCCCGGACAATCTGAAAACCGCAGCACCTGTACAGATCAGCCCCCGTCTGGGTGGATATGACTAAGGCTTGGACAAACACCCATCGCATGAGGCGCTCAGTGGTAAATTGTGTATTCATTCTTTTGGTATATTAGTACTTGTAGTTTAGCTTTTGTTACTTTTGGAATTATAAACATGTTCAGTAATTTTTTACTTAATTTCTTTTTAACAATCTAAGCAATAGTGGGTACTTTCAACAATGTGCTCTCAGAGTAAATAATACCAGCAAATCTTTTTGTAAAAAGAAAAAAATAATGTTTAGACTTAAAACAAGTTATTTAATTTGTACATTTTCTACTTGTGTTACTAGTATTTTTATTTCGTTAATGTTTTAATCTCACTTATGTGCAAAACATCGCTTTAAATGTCATAGTGAAGATGGTTTTAGTAAGGGTTAATGGCCGACGAAGTGTGCGGTTACTACTTTTTAACGCACGCCGTGGAAGCCTGAACCGGTTGCTTCCGCGAAGTGCGTTAAAAAGTAGTAACCGCACACTTCGAAGGCCATTAACCCGCTTATACCATGGTCACTTACAAAAGCAATACATATTAACCAGGTTTTAGTCCTTAATTCTTGTTTTTTTTTTCGATTTGGATCACTTTTCTCATAAACAGCGTACTATATATACATATAGTCCGCGTCGCGCAGCACCACTGCTGCAGTTAAGATTCGGCGATATATATATGCTGATCGTCCCGATGGGTTGAATAAAGCATCAATTCAGAGGGAAAGTTAATCGCTTACCGCTTGTTTTTGCCCAGATGATGAAGCAAAAGGTTGTTTTACAGAAGCCGGCGCAGTGATACAAATCATTTAAGCTAGCCGACCGGAACTTCTTTTTTCACCGTGCGGTTATCAGGTTTTAACGCATACCCAGCAGCCAATCAGAATCGAGTATTCAACCGGACCATGGTATAAACTTATTTTATAGTTGTTTTAGACCTGTTTACAAATGTCACTTTTTTTAACCAATCTTTTAGTTGCATACATGTTCAAGTACCACTTTAGCATTCTGCAGCCTTATTTAGCTTTCTTTATAGCTAATTTAGCGGTAGTGTTAGCATTTAACTAACCAACCAACTTTAGCACTGTTTAGTCTCTTTATCACCAGAGCTTTTGCCAATTGAGGAAATTCCAACGTCTTCTGAAACTGGAAATGTTAATAACATAAACGGCCCATGGTCAAGCTCGCTCATATGTTTGTGATATGATCGCCCCCTAGAGACCATCTCGTGCACTGAGGTCTGTGGATCAGAACTTGTTGATGGTCTTTTAAAAGTCAACTAAAAACCTTTTAGTTTGAAAAGGATTTTAACTGAAACTGTTTTACCTTGTGACTTCTGTCTATGAAAGGTGCTATAGAGATAAAATGTACTTACTTGAAGAGTTATAGTAGTTCAGAGTGTGTGTTATTCTGCTGTCTTAAAGGGTTCACTGATCTTTAAGTTTTATTTAGCAAATAGTGTTTATGTTTGCAGCTGAAGTATTTATGACAGATTTCTCTACAGGGTTTTCTTTCAGGAGCTCATCATCTGCAGCTCACAGCATTCATGCAGTCGTTTCCAGAGCACAGGCTGCTTTCTAGTTTGGTTGGAGTCCTGACAAACAGTTGCAGAAAAGACTGATTTTGCGGTTCAACTTCAACATTTTTTCTCACCGCACAGATGTAGCTGTCACATTCAGAGATCTCACACAGACCCCTCTACCTGCACATACATCACTGCCACTTCCTTTATCTTTCATTTATGGCGTGAACCTAAAAGTCGGCCTCGTTTGCACTCCGTGCCTACAGAAAGTTCCCTGCTTGTGCATCACCTGCAAAGTAAACAACAGTAGGAGTCAGACAGGGTTAGAGAGCAGCCAATGTGGTTGGCAAGAGGCTCACCAAGCCCAGTGCCAAGGCTTTACTGAGCGGAGACAAGGCTCAACATGCATCCCTCAAAAAACAACCAGCACAACGTTCTTGACATTTGGAGGAGCTTTTGCTCCTCTCTGCCTCCCCGCCTTCCAGTGGAGGCAAGAGGGAAGAAATCAAGGGAAGCAGGTTGGTTTAGCAGCAGCAGAGGGGAACGGAAAGAGCAACAGGTAACTTAACTGACAGCAGTCAGAGCCCAATACAGGACAGAAGCAGCATGTTGATGCTTCTTCAGCTTCACCGCAGACGTCAACAGAATCATCGTGTCGATGTCTTTTGATGCACGACCTAATCTCTTGTGTTTTTTATGCTCATCCTCCAGCTCACTCACTCAATTTCTCATCTTCTGTTAGTTTTCACTTTCCCGCTCTGTCCCGCATGCATACAGGTAGAAATGGGGGTAACAAAAAACAGAACAACAAAAACTAGACACAACATTAACAAAGGATGTATTTCTTTTAAATGCTAGAAAAAGATGTCATCTAAGGAATTTCACTGATTACATTTGATGACACAACTTCCACAATAACGTGTTAGAGGCTGTTTAGCTGTGCTACTATTCTGACTCTTGACACTAAAATGTGAAAAGCGTCACATTTAGCTGATTGATATTGATCGAGTAAATGGTTGAACAGTTCTGGTCATTCAAAAACATCAACACTGGAGCAAAAGCTACAGTGTTAAAGAGTTAAACGTGTGATTAAAGTGGGAATGACTGTCTAAAAAGAGTGTAAATTAATAATAATTGTAAAAAATATTAATAAAGTGGGTTACTTTGCAGATTTAATCAATTGTGGCTTATTTTTAGAACACAACTCCCACATTAAATGAGGGACAGCTGTTTTTCCAGGGACGCCATGTCAAGAGCCAGAATAAGTTACAATAGCTCATTGAGCGTCTGGTCTGTAGGTGTTGCTGGAGAGATCTCTAATGTTAAAAAGGGATGAAGCTTTCTCAAAGTTAAAACCTTCACAGAAATAAATACATCTGAAACTACAGATCTGCCAATAATTGAAGATTTACATCAATTTTTCAATGCTTTGCAGGTGACATGGCATTGAGGAGATAAACTGACAGCCAATCAGGACGCAGAGTGCAATGTGCTTTTAAAAGAATCCAGCGTAATCGCAACATAACACTGTACGCTAGAGGTTAAAATACAGGGTAGTGTTAGAAAAGGCATCCAGTGTAAAACTCTCTGCCAAACCACCTGAAAGCTGATTGGCCGTGGCGACCCCTGAACAAGCCTAAAGGTGAACAACAACGTGAGCACTTTGCTACGTCAACGCAGGGCTGCCTTTCACAGAATCTGCTGGAATTATGTTAATTGCGTAAACGGTTGAAGAATTAACGGTGACCTGAAGAGTGTCAACAGCTACGGTGGTAAACGGTCAATCTTCTTGCATTTCTGTTTCCTTTATCCTTTTTAACCAACAGCTACTCCTCCTCGCCTCCTTCCCGTCGTCTTCTTGTTGCCGCCTTTCCAGCCTTCTTCAGGTGTCATGAATGTCTCTTTTGGTTCTTTTTCTGTTCAGACTCGGCTCCCTCCTCACACACAAACACACAGCTCTCAGCAGATCGCACATGAAGTGTTATTCAGCCGCTGATTTCTGATAAATGACACTGATGCTCCTGACGACGCAGGAGAAAGTAAAAACAAAGAGACTGAGCTCAGATTTAGGAAGCCTATAAAACATTTATGCTTTTTTTAAAGAAAAAGATGTTTTAAAAGTAACTATGCAACATTGGATTAATAGTTCTTCTCTATATCAGATATGAAATCAATTCTAATTTATATCATCTATATCTGCTATCTTTTGTTGGAAAACAAAGATACTAAAAATAAAAATAGAAACTGTTTTAGAGGATGGACTTAGTTTGTATCCTGTTTCTGAGGTACAGACAATGCAAAACAATGTAAAAGCTGATCTGTGAGCTTCCTGTGTTAGAAAATTTGGTGAAGATGAATCGTGTAATTATGTCTGAAATAAATGTGAGCACTCCACCGTCTTTACTTTATTTCGCTTCCCTTTCGTTGGTTTAGTCCTTCTCCACACAACTGATGACTAGAGCAGAAAACCCTCACATTTTTACAGTAAAACGTTTTTATTAAAAAAAAAAGTAAAATCTAAAACTATCACGGAATAACTTGTTCTTGTGTTTAATGGTCCTAATCCAACACAAATGAAGCGTATGAGTCACCTCAAACATGCAAAGAATGACTTCAAGTCCATCATTTTTGAAAAAAAGAAACATTACCACTATTTTCTAATATTTTAGAATCTAAATCTTTAGCTATTAAGACACGGGTTGTGTAGCAGAAAATATAACAATTTTGTTAACTATCTGAACAGTTTTCCCATGTTCTGGATCAACTTTGCACCTTTTACTGACAGTGTTTATCCATCTTCCTCAGTGGTTTAGCAGTGGCAGCTCCTCAGCAGAAGCGATTAGTGCGACACCTCTTCCTCATTTACAATAATCCTATTCTGAATCCATCAGAGACAGGCAGCTAAAGAGCAATGATAAAATCAAATTCTATATTTATCAATTTAGCACGCCAAATGAGCAACAACAAATCCAATCTGCTCCTTTTATTAGCAAATTCACTGCAGCTAAAGGCAGGGATGAAGGCCTAAAGCACAAAAAAAAGAAAGGTGCTGACTGAAGAGCTCTGTTGTGTGTGTGTTGTAGTCTGACTATTGTTGACTTGTGTACAAGTGTAGGAGCTAAAATGACCTCAGCCAGCTGCTCTCAAACAGATCGCTCTCAGACTCTGAGGTTCAGAGCTTCTCCGTGCTCATTGGTCCATGTCAGTTCCTGGTGATTGATGCACCTTTTAGTTGAATCTCAGACCTCGATCCCACTTGATTTAATCCAGGGCTTGTTGGTTTGGATAGTCCACTTTTTGGTAGAGGTGAGAGGTCAGCTGGACTCTGGTGCCAGGCAAACATGAACTCTGGTTCTCCTGAAATTGAGAGTCTCTGTTCTCTTCAGGGGGAAGTGAGAAAAGGAAGTCAATGAAGTAAGTGTAGCGCATATCAGGGAGTACAATAAACAATGGAGAACAGACGAAGCAGGACTCAGGAAAAAGAGGTAAAATGTCCAATACAATGTCCAACAGAGAGAAGTGGTGTACTGAGGAGGGACGGGTACTTTTACTACATGAAACCTCACTTTCATGTACCGGTAGGAAAGAGTGATCATCAGTATTAGGGTCGTTTCACTCCACACCAGCCCCTTTGCTACTGCTACTGAGCTTTGGACCACAAGACAAAAAAAACCCTGCAGTTTAGGAGATAACATTTTTTTTCTTTCACACTACAGAGCCTTTCTGTTGGGCATGCACTCTTAACAAATTAATACATAGTGTTTCAAGAGAAAAACACATATCGATATAAAAAGTCAATATACGCGTTCTTGTACCAAATGATGCAAGCACTAAAGTGTAAAAGTCAATGGTTCCTTTCTTGGATTTCAGAAAGCTGTATGAAGCTCTGTCATTCCTTTCTCTTTCGGCTTTTCCCATCAAGGGTCGCCACAGCGAATCATCCTTTTCCACCTCACTCTATCATGAACATCTTCTACCCTAACATTAGCCAACTTCATGTCCTCTGTTAAGACATCCATGTATCTCCTCTTTGGCCGTCCTCTTGCCCTCCTGCCAGGCAGCTCCATCTCCAACATCCTTCTACCAATAAATCCACTGTCCCTCCTCTGAACATGTCCAAACCATCTCAGTCTGGCTTCTCTGACTTTGTCGCTAACACAGGCAACATGAGCCGTCCCTCTGATGTACTCGTTCCTTATCCTGTCTAACCTGGTCACTCCTAAGGAGAACCTCAACATCTTCATCTCCGCTACCTCCATCTCAGCCTCTTGTCTCTGTCTCACTGCTACCGTCTCTATGAAGCTCTGTCATTAATATCAGTTAAAGAATTTATAGGTTTTTAGAGCAAGATAACAAAAGCTGGTCTGCCGATGGAGAAAATGGTGCAACAAATCAGTTTGTTACTATTAACCCACAATTCCTCTTTGCCGTGGCACAAAAACCTGAGTGACATCTCTAGTGCTAAGGGGTTACGGTTTAGGCCAAACCTGAATCCATTCCATACCTCTTCCTACATCTCTAACCCTATAAGAGATTTGCTTTTTTCCTCAAGTAAACAAAATGTGAAATGTACAAATTTACTAAAACTGTAAAGTTGGAAAAGAGGTTCTTAAAAGCTGAAATTATTCCAGAATTAAAATAATCCTGTTACGAGCTCTATGGTTTTTACATTTGAAGCTGGCATGACGCTCTAAAGCTTTTAACAAGAAAATCTGAAGTCCAGCAACGTCTGAAACACACTTGGTTGGATCAAAGCGGCTCAATTTTCAGCGTCAACATTTGAATTAGACTGACGAACATGAATGTCACCCTTCCTGCTGCTGCAGACGTTTTTAACAATCGTCCGGCTAATCGCACGGGCGGGTTTAGACTCCGGCGCTGGTCTGACCGGCTGTTTTCAATATTCTTTGACATTTATAAGAAATGTCAGAAGAAAAACAAGCGAGATATTATTGATTCCTGCAAACAAACGTTCGCAGCTCCACAGCTTTTTGCTTTACATGCTGTTTGGGGCAAAAATCACGGGATTAAAGCACCTCTAGAACATGTGTGGATCAGTAAAAAAAAAAAACAACATACTACATTTTTCAAACATGGACACTTGGTGTGTAGACGACACCTTCTTAGTAGAAGGATTTGGAGGTTTGAGGTAGGCGAGGATGAGCGCTTTGCAGCTTTATGCAAACACCGCTGACATTTCCAACCTAACAGCGTTTCAGCAAATCCTCAACTTTCTGCTTCCAGATAAATGAGCGATGGTCGCAACTATAAGTGAGGCGTTTGATTAAATGTAAAATTAGGCCACAAATAAATAAATAAATGACAATCTTAGCAAAAAAAAAAATGCCTTCAGAACTAGACAGAGTTGCATATTTGAGAATTTAGAGTTGAATTTATTTGCAAAAGCTCTTCCATCATAGAGAGAAACTAGAGAAACTGAAGACCTGAACTACTGTTGCTTCATGTTTCAACACAAGTACAAAATGGTATCCCATTTTAATTCTAATACCATTTAATTCATCTTCCAAGAAATGAAAATATGCTTAATATCTCTAAAACTATGTGTTTCTGTTCCTTTATATAGGTATGAGATGAAAACTTTGGTCTGATGTCAACTTTCTTTTTAACGTGGGAAAAGATTTATCTTCAATATTTAAAAAAGTAACTAAAAGGTTTAAATAGTTATTGAAATCAGCCAATACATGCTTAGAAATATTAGAAAATATTCCATTTCCATCCATTAATTTGTTTTGACATTTAATATGAAATTCCGCTTAAAATTGCATTTCGGAGTATTTTTATTTGTTTCCGACTGCTGTAAATCAGTGAGAAAAGAAAAAGTGCTGTTTGAAAAAAATAGTATTTCTGATGTAGAAAATATGCTGGGCGGGCCACAAGCTCCGCCCTATTCTGATGCATCCACCTGTAGACAAATCCATCCGTGTGCGTCTTTGTTTCCCTCGTCTGAGCTTCCATCTGGCTCAAAACTGGATGGCTCCAATACTGCTCGCCATTTTAGCGCACTGCGAATGGTAGGTTGGGGTTGTGAGGGGCTGTGAGCTAGTGCAAGAGCTTACAAATAAATGGATGACGGGAAGTGGGAGGGCGCACACCAACAGTCCCGCCCGCCCTCACTTTCTGATGAACTCCTGCTGCCGGCAGAAATCTAGAAAACGCCACGGCTTTTCTGATTTAGGCTCTAAACGACATCATCGTGCTTCAGGGTTCGTGCACTTAGCAATGGTTTTCCAAAACTTTTCCATAACCATTTACAGAATTTCCAAAAAACAAGCACATTTCATTCAAACTATTTTAGTGGTATCGCTAAATCAAACCAAGACACATTGATAAATTCAAGTTTGTGTGCCTTGCCGCTGAAATTGCAGCCGATTCTATTGGTCAATGTTTTATACTTTCCCAAGGTTTTTCTCTGTGATGTTTGTGGATAAAGTAAAGTAAACCGGCGATATCGTGACGAGAACATACACCAAACGGATCATGTGACACTTTGTGGCTTTTCTACTTGAATTGCGGCTCATCTTTTAGTTTTCATCCTCAGAGGGACAAGAGTCTGTTTGGATGTCTTTGCTTTTGTAGCTATTAGAACAAAAATTAAGGAAAAGATTTGAACAAACTTTCCAGAATATTTTGTTCTTCACGACCGCTTCAAGGACCTAGAAGTCAAATTTTTTCAATTTCCAAAACCTTTCCAGGTTTTTCATGACCTGATAACTAAAAGACCACTGGAAACCTTTTTAGAAAAACATCCAAAGATGATCAGAGTGGGACTTTAAAGGAGAGCATTTAAATTCCAAATATTAGTTTTCCTTACATCCTGAAGATGAGGTGAAAATGAGCGTCACATTTCATCCCATAAAGCAGTTCCCATGGAGAACAGAGTTGAAGCTCAGAGAAGCTAAGATTCTCTCCTTCTGTGGGATTGTGACTGAAGGACGTTGGAAACAAGTCGGCACATTTTTTTTTTTTTTTTTTTTTTTTAACTTGTTCTGTCCAACAGCTGAGCAAACAGATTAGAGCTGAAGGCTTTTTGTGTTAGACAGGTTTTAATATCACAAAAAGAGGTTATATAGCTTCAAGAAACTAGAGTGTATATTTGTATAAACCCCTTTTTGTCGTATTATTTTTTATTTATTTGTTACATTTAGTGTGTGTGGGGAGGGAGAGGGGAAGAATGTGAGGGGAGGGTGGAAGAGAGTAAAAGGAAGAAAGGTGAAAAGGTGGGGGATACAAGCACTGATTTGACTAAGTTATTAATTTAAGCTGTAACAATTATACCAGATCTGCTGGAAAGACGAATGTTACATCAAAGGTGAAAATCTGACACTAAGATGAGCGAGAAAAAAAAACTGTCCATCAATACACTGTAGGTAAGGAGGAGGGATGAAGCAGACAGGGAGTGTGGCAGTGTGCACGTGCACGTGGGGGTGGAGATACATGCATGCTGCCGACGTGAACCGTGTGTTCATAAAGGGAGCCAGATCCTACCCACCCAGCCAGACCAGCCAGACCAGGAGAGGGGAGGAAAAGTCGGCACATTTTCTTGATGTGTCCCCCACCCCCGGTACCGCTCCATGACTCAAAAATCTGTCAAAAGTTTCTCGGTTAATTTAAGGCAAACAGACTCAGGAAAACTAATGAGGCAGAAGCGCAGAAATGCAGCTTTTCGGACTTCTACCTCATTAAAATGAGACATCTGCAATGCTAATGGTGACGGTCTAATCTGAAACGGCGGTTTTCTGAATGGGAACGGATCTGTGGCGATTGACACAGTTCGGCTTACAAATAGGGCTGTGTTTGCAGCACGTCCACGGAGTTTGTGGTTTCCTCTCATAAATCCTGCAGCAGGAGAACAGCTTTAAGTCTGACAGACACATGACAGCTGGAACGACTGGCGAGCGTTGGCAGGAAAACATACAAAAGATCAATTGTCTGTCACCGCTGGTCCTGTCCAGTTGTTGGGACAAATTGCAGAAACACGTCCACAGAAGCAGAGGAGACCGGTGAAATGCCACTAGAGGTCTCTGTGGATGAATGGAGCTCATTCCTCTGGAGCAGACCCCCCGGGGAGCAGGGAGGATGGAGGGGATGCGAGCACAGGGCCGCCGCTGTCCTTGCTCCTCTGCCTCCAGCTCCCAAACGTGAGCTGAAACCTCCAACGCAAATGAGGCTGCGATGGAGGAACCCGAATGCCGGAACGCCGACACGTTCAGAATGACTGACAGGACAGAACAAGAACTTCTCCATCAGCAGGAAGAAAACAAATCCTGCATGGACACCTCAGGAATGATGCGGATCTAAAAACACAGCTCTGTTTCATCTGCACTGCGTTACATAACGACAGTTACACAATCCTCTGCACACAAGCCGACTCTGGCTTTAATTGGAGGCTGAATTAAAGTCATTTCTGACGGTGAAAGAGCTCGACTCTGAAAATCAGAGCACTGCTGAATACCAACATGGGGGGGAGGGGGGGGGGTGTTAATGGCAATGAATGGATTCTGCTGCATTTGAATATAAGGAGGGAGGAATGGAATTCACAATATTTAAATAGAAAGATCCTATTGATGGCTTAAAAGCCAGTTCTGTCAATTCAAAGAACACAAGCCTGCATCGATACCATTGAGCCAAAGAACAAACCCGAATGCAATGAAGGGATTTTTGAAATGGTAATTTAACCCTAAAGAAATGCTGATTAACTCCAGATGTTAAGACAATTTAAAAACAAAAAGGTCAGGAACTGTGATCCACTTCTATTTTGTTAACCTCACAGTAGCTGCGTTTCCATTGAATATGAAATTGACAATATTGGATTTGCGATCATAAATCCGCCTGAAGGAAAGACGCCAATTTCAGAAAAAAACTCATTTATCGAAAACAAGTTTTTGAGCTCAGAGGAGGACATATTTTGCAAAACTGCAATGGAAATTTTTTTTTTTACTAAATGAGTCACCTGACCAACAACCGGATACCACGGTGCACAGCGGGCGCCACACGCGGCCCCACGGCATCACACAGCTCCTCAAAAGTTGGGTGTGTTAGACGGCATCGTTGGATCCACAGCTCCTCTGTTGATTTCCCAAAACGGCTTCCTCCATTGCCGCCCCCACGTGTAAGAGCTTTCCGCTCCACGGCGTGAATAAGACGCCAACGTCTGCTTTGAAAGATGAGATGATCACTAGCGCCGTGGCAGAATTCTGACTTTATCCGTTTGGTTCCCATCCGTCGCCATGTTTTTGAATGACTTATCGCGTCAGTTGGGTTGTGTATATCTGCATATTAAGGCTTAATGGAAACTGTAATTGCAAAATCGTGTTTTCTGTTTTGAATTTCATTAAAGTTTTGCGCAGATGTGTAAAGAAATGCAACTCTTGATCTGGAGGTTTTAGAACATTTCTAAACAAATGTTTGTTTTAAACTTCTGTCGTGGGACTTCTGTCCCCGATTGTCAATCATAATGCAGATTTATGTTTTAGCTGCACCAGAGTCTTTTTTTAAAGAAACGAGGACGTGGATTTCAAATGAAGATGAATAATGGAGCTCACAAGCAGCAG
Organism: Oryzias latipes; assembly: GCF_053564925.1. NCBI lineage: Eukaryota > Metazoa > Chordata > Actinopteri > Beloniformes > Adrianichthyidae > Oryzias > Oryzias latipes. The sequence continues at coordinate 20,647,106 of NC_136259.1, forward strand.
AGGAGAAATCCAACTTCTCTTCTGTTAAAAATGGATCTAACTTGAGCTTAAACCCTTGAAAATTCATGAAAGAACAAGGAAATGACAAATGAATGCAACATCTATGACTTCAGTTCCACTCCTAAACTGAAACACTGATTATTGAACACAATCAAAGTAGCAAAAAATACAGTTTAAAAGTAATATTTTGCATTTAGGTCAGTATTAAAACTACTCAGCGTAGTTTAAAGGCGATCAGTTCATTGAATGAATGCTGTAAATATTTAAGTATCAGGAGGGAATTTTGGGAAAAAAAATATTTAGAAATTTCAGTCGATTTGATCCCAAACATCAGAAAGCTTTGAAGAGATGTGCGGAGTTTGATCCTAGAGCTCTCCGATGAAAAGCAGACAGATTTTCACACTGCGCTCAGCTTCTATCGCCGTTCGAGGCCTGAGCGGCGCTCAAAACAACCAACGGGAAAGCTGCAATTGATTCTGAGCGTCCTGATTTCTGCTGCCAACTATTCTCAATAAGTCAGAGGAAGCAGTTCATGAATGTTTTTTTTATTTAACAGGGACAGTGCACATTAAAAGCATGGCTGCAATGTGCCAGAATTGGCCCAAAGGTTATTTTTCATCTGTAGTCCCCGGACAGGTGTTGAAATGGTCAAAATAAAAACCTCAAAGCATCAATTAAAACATTAATAGAAAATATACATGTACAATAAACAATAATTTAAAATGCATAAAAACATAACCCCCATAATCTTTAAGATTGCGTGGCAGAGTTAATTAATCTTTAAGTTATTAATTTACTTAAAGATTTAATTTACTTAAGTAATTAATTTTTAATTAGGGGGCGCCTTCCGTCTGTGAAACTTGGGTTCGATTCCCGGTAGCTCCCTATTCCCCTCTCTCCTTCTGTGCCGGTCCCAAGCCCGGTTGGATTGAGAGGGTTGCATCAGGAAGGGCATCCGGCGTAAAACATTGCCAAGTTTACCATGCGACTCATCCTGGTGGGAGGTTGCTTTGTTTCGCTGTGGCGACCCCTGATGGGAGAAGCCGAAAGTGAAAGAAGAAGTAAAAACGCCCCGCTAACTAACTTTCTCCCCAACATAATATTTAATCCAGGGCTTCACTTAATTTAGCATAACCTTGATGGGATGATATTTTTTATAATTATATTTATATTTTCAGACAAATTTTATTTTATTTTGTCTCTTGCAAAATTCAATAACTAATAGGTGAGTTCTAGACCCATTAAGGCACTGAATAGTGTCGAAAAAAAGAAAGCAGGTGTTCGAACACCCGGCAGAGACTATTTCTTAAGTAACTGAAGGCAAACATTTGACCGTTCATTAAAAATTGTCAACTTTGACTTCAAAATGAATCATTTGGGCCACAAATCTGCTCATTTAATGCCAAAAAAATGTAATTTTTTCTTGAATTGATTAACTTTTAGCCATTGTAATGCGTGAACTAAAGTCTTCTTTCAAATCATTTGAAGGTATTTTATTTCCAACATTTATTAACATAATTGAAGAATTGCAGCAAAACTGTTTGTGTGTTTTTGTTTTTAACAAAAAAACATCACTGGCAAAAACAAAAATCGTTAAGAATTGTAGAGATCTTTCAATCCATTAAAAAGAGACACAATAATGACAGATGATGGCGCTCCCACTAAAACCTTTTAAGAATTGTTTTTTTTAAACAATTTCCTCTCTGTTTTGTGAGTATATATATATATGAAAAAAAACACACACGTCTTGGAATATTTATGTCACAAATCTTTTTGGTACTTATAGTCAAAAATACACTGAACAAAAATATAAACGCAACACTTTTGTTATTGCTCCCATTTTTTATGGTATGAACTCAAAGATGTGAAACATTTTCCACATGCACAAAATAACCAGGGGCCTCATTTATAAACGTTGCGTACGCACAAAAGAAGGCGTACGCCACTCTCTACGCAATAGTTGAGATTTATAAAAAGCAAACTTGACGGGAAAATGTGCGGTCCTTCACGCAAGCTCTGACCCAGGCGTACGCACAAAAACGGGTGAAATGAGAAACGGCGACGCCGTCGGCAGATGGAAGAAACACGTGAAAGTGAAAATGACAATACTGCGTCTCAGAAATAACATGAAGACTTCACAAAGCAAGTCTTACAATTAACAGCCTACACGAACACCCGTTTGATCGATCAGCAGTGAAACAAACAAAAAAAAAAAAATCAAACGAAAATTACAACAGACATTCAAATGAACACATATTTGCAAAAAGAAAAGTGAAATATTTTTTTGCAATATTGGCATGTTGTGCAATTCATCCTCATAAATAATATATTTAACAGAACGAAATAATGTACAAAACTGACATTCCCGTCAATGTGTCCGTCTGGCGGAGCAGATATAGGTGCAATTAGACAGACAGATGGATAGATAGAGAGAGATGCATTAATTGTCCACTAGGGAAAGTTGTTTTCATAGTAAAACATTTCTTCATAAGCTACAGAATTATGGTATTCATGCATATGCCTTTAGTTTGTTTTATTTTTGATAAAACAATGTATGGCGTATGTCTCAACCATTCAGAAAGCAACAAGAAATTACATTTGCGCTGATCAATTTCCCATTTCCACGTCGATTATTACCGACATCTGTAGCTTGTCAGATGTAATTAAATGGATGGAAATAAAATGCCCCATCACAATGCGTAATGACGCACAATGGCTGATCTTGCGCTCTTAGAAGATGTGGCAAATGGAAGAATTCAGAGTGAACGCATCTTTAGACAGCAAGAAGACGTGCTGGCAAACGAGGACGAGTGGCTTATGAGCCGGTTCCGACTTCCTCTGCGGGCTTTTGGGGGTGTGTCACCCGGTGCATCTGGCGCGTCGGCGTCCCCCTGCGCCTCAGTCACCACTCCACTTAAAAGGGATTCCCCAATTATTGCCGCCAGTCTCTCATCAGGAGGGGTCAGCTCCGGTGGCCCCCCCCCCCCCCCCCCCCACACACACCCGTGGCAGACACGGGTGTGTGTGTGTGTGTGGGGGGGGGGTCAGCGCTAGACGTTTTTTTGCCTTGACTTTGATGTCCGACCAAGCATTTACGGCGTCTGCCGCCGTCTGCCACTCACGTGCCTTTTTGGCAATAGTAAGGCCACACTGTGCCCTCCAAACAACATTATTCTCCTCTTTTCCACCTCGCCAACGATAACTTCTACTTCACATTGAGTGAAGTTAAGTTTTTTTGATTTTCTCTCCGTGTTTGGCATGGTTTCGCAATCAATGAATATTCATTTGTGGGCGTTTCACGGACTATTTATGGGCAACTATGGGCGTGTCATGAGGCCGCAAAAGCTGCGCAGCATTTAGAATTGGTTGTGATTTATTGAGAGAAAGATGCGTAGGATGTGCGTGCGCACGGTTTTATAACTCCGAATATTTCTGTGCGTGCGCACATCCTATGTTTCATCCGTACGCCACTTCTGACGCAAATCCTACGCAAAGTTTTATAAATGAGGCCCCAGTTCTCTGAAATATTGTTCACAAATCTGTCTAAATCTGTGATAGTGAGCACTTCTCCTTTGCCAAGACAATCCATCCCACCTCACAGGTGTGCCACATCAAGATGCAGATTAGACAGCATGATTATTGCACAGGTGTGCCTTAGACTGGCCACAAGAAAAGGCTACTCTGAAATCTTCAGTTTTGTTTTATTGAGGGGGTCAGCCTGATCAACTCTATGCGAAGGAGATGTGTCGCACTTCATGAGGCAAATGGTGGTCACACCAGATACTGACTGGTTGTCTGAGTCCCCTGACCCCCTGAGAGAACTGGTTATTTTGTGCATGTGGAAAATGTTTCACATCTTTGAGTTCATACCATAAAAAATGGGAGCAATAACAAAAGTGTTGCGTTTATATTTTTGTTCAGTGTATGAGGGTTTTTTTATGTGGTTGAGAAAAATAATGAAAAGTACAGAAATTAGAGAGCTTCAAGTTTGTTTGCTTTTCTTTAAATCAGATGTGATGGCGTCTGTGTTTACTTCAAATCATCTGTTTCTCACAAACGGGTAACAGCTGATCAGAGCCACGCTAGATGTGTTTTTCCAGACAAGATTTTAGAGATTAGGATGGTTTCTTTTGCTTTAATAATCTATAGGATGATGCTGGTTAGGCATAGGTACTGCCACTGACATCACGTCTGTCTCCATGGCGATGTGGGGGAAACGGAGGCTGCCGGCATGTGGCAGCAACACGCATGAGGAGGTGATGGGAGGCAGAGGGACAGAGAGCGCGAGTGTTGGAAATCCTCTGGGAGAGGCGTGACTGAACCGTGTCCAGGAAGTGGCCGGCTCGGAATGATAATGTGGATCGGCGAGCGCGCGCACAATCGCTCGCCGGGCTGTGACGCGGCTCCCGCCATGGTGTCACTCTCACTCCTGTCAACAATCAGGAGGTACCAAGTGGGAAAAAAATAGGCTTTGTACAGGAACGTCAGAGTCTGTTGGGCTGAAGGTGCCGACGGCTCCCGCCTCACAGAGCTCCCCCCCATGAAAAAAAAAAAGAGTATGATGACCTTCCCTCGGACATTAGTTTCCTTCTAAGCTTGATAAATGGACTGTTTCCATCTGAACACACTTCAAATGCTCAGAGTGTCACCAGAAACATCTTTTCACTTGCAAGCAGATGAGTGGGCTCACACTGAGATCACAGCTTCATCAAAACAAATGTCAACAAAGCAAACTGGTTGCTTTCTGAGAAGCTGACAAACACATTTTAGAATATGAAATAAAGTTGAGTCATGTGACTCAAGCATTGAAGTGAAAGAAATGACAGTAGGGATCGGGAATCGAGTCCGATCCCGTAGCTTCAGACTTTATTAAAATCAGATTCATTTGATGCTCATTCTGATGATCAGCAACGATATATTTCAAGCGTATTATGACAAATAAATTCTCTACCAGAAGTCTGTGTTTGCTGAAGGGATCACAGCATTTTATTGCTGTATCACAGAGCACAATAGGACACTAGTTGGAGCAGGAGGAGCACAACCACAGTTCAGTAAAGTTAACGACATCTTTAAAGAGTCAGACTTCAGAACTCAATAACTCCTTGCACAAACATTTAAAACTGACAGCAAGTACCTCTTATGGTTCGTCTTCACGCAATCAAGAACCTAAAAAGGCATTTAAAAAGAAGGCAGATCTTTCTTTGATCATTTTTAATCAGAATTAAATGGAGTGATGGCCAAGGGACCGTCTACAAAGTGCGAGCTTTGGGAGAAAGGGATAAAAAAAAAAGCTCAAAGCTAAACCGACTTCACAGACGTGCACTGTTTAAATGTTAAATGATAAAAGGAGGTTGATAACCTGGTAAAAAAAAAAGTTAGCCTAAAGATCGGGGCCGGGGCCGCCTTTATTTTAAAGTTTTAATGTACAAAAAGACATATTTAGACATCACTTCCTCCCATACTTTCTGAGATTGTACAAATCAGCTTGATAACTTTTTTTTTTTTAAATCCATCAATCTCCTCCCTGTGTCTGGACTGGGATTTGAACCTGCAACCTTTTGGTTGGGGAAGGTTCTTATTCCTTCAGGTGACACCAAACGTTTCAGGGACGATTGTAAGTACGGTTGCTATAACTCAGCTTCAAGACTCCAACCTTTTGCTTTTAAACTGTACAGTATGGTTGAGATCTAAGGCAGGAAACGTGTGAAGAACGAAAACAGAGGAGTAAAAACAATTTAAAAACATCCCAGTTCCCTTTTTTTTTCTACAGAAGTCAATGCAAAATGAGAGTGAAGAATCCTCTGTTATAAAACATTCCTTCCTTAAAAACAGTGGTGGACCATAATAAGTTTTCAAAGCGTTTTTCTAAAACTCTGTGCATGTAGATCTTTCTTGATGTGGAATCAAAGAGTCAGAAATAGAGTCAAAGCTTTTCTAAAAACCTCCAGAGGGCTGTTTCTGGATGCTTGTCGCCTGACAATCGTTTCCGTCTGAACTTGACTCTGGAACCCGACAGATTTCTAATAAAAGAGGAGAGAACGTTTGAAATCCAGACAGGGAAACAGATTGATCAGTTTGTGTTCCACCATCCATCCATCTTCCTCCGCTTATCCGGGACCGGGTCGCGGGGGCAGCAGTCCAAGCAGAGATGCCCAGACTTCCCTCGCCCCAGCCCCTTCCTCCAGCTCCTCTGGGGGGACCCTGAGGCGTTCCCAGGCCAGCCAACAGACGTAGTCTCTCCAACGTGTCCTGGGTCTTCCCTGGGGCCTCCGCCCAGTGGGACATGCCCGGAACACCTCTCCAGGGAGGCCTCCAGGAGGCATTTCGACTAGACTAGATGCCCGAGCCACCTCAACTGGCTCCTCTGGATGTGGAGGAGAAGCGGTTCTACTCCGAGCTCTCAGAAGCTCATTTCAGCCACTTGTATTCAGGAATTCGTTCTTTGGGTCATGACCCAGAGCTCATGACCATAGGAGAGTATTGGAACGTAGATCCACCGGTAAATTGTGAGCTTTGCTTTTTGGCTCAGCTCTCTCTTCACCACAACAGACCGGTACAGCGACCGCATAACTACGGACGCCGCTCCGATCCGCCTGTCAATCTCACGCTCCGGTCTTCCCTCACTCGTGAACAAGACCCCCAGATATTTAAACTCCTCCACCTGGGGCAGGGACACTACACCCACTGAGAGATGGCAAGTTTGTGTTCCTGGATTTGAAATAAATATTTTCATACAAAGGCTGAACAGCAAACAAAAGAGCCAGGACATACAGGCTTAAGCTTTTATTTGAGCTTTGATTCAAATAAAAATTACAAGTAGGAGGTCACCAGGTCTTTTGTGTCTTATTATTTCTTTGTAATACGAGTGATGGGGGCAAAAAATAGAAGTAAAATAAAGATAAATCAGAAGAAGAAACCAGATTCAACAGAAAAATCCCTCCAAGCAAACAGGAGAGAGTGGTCTCTCTGCTTTAAACAATAGCCTGCTCCCAACACAACCTGATGCATGTGCTATTGTGATTCCTTTCCTCGGTGTGCAGAGGGAGGCTGCATCATCGCTGTTTACCACACCAAACGCAGAGGATGCTCCTTCAAAGTGTCCTCTCAGGCTGTCTCCTCTTCTCCTTTCTCACTTCAAGAGCTGCTCAAGTATTGATTCTGCTGCTTTGTTAGTCTTTCTTCATAAAACGACACCTCCCTCACTTCAGAGCTGTTGCTGTCTGTGTGTGGGTGCTCACAATCATACAAGACGGGGTGAAAATAAACAACAGCACACCAAAGCATACACTGTTGCTGTTTTTGCAAAGGCAAAATGTTAAGCAACGTGAGAGAAAACAGGGAGAAACCGTTTTTTCTGCCAAACGAGGAGTTCGTTTTAGAAAAGCCATCGACGAGCGGCAGCTACTAGAAAGCTTTTTGTTTCTTTCTAGGTCCAGAAAAATGGTCCAAGTCAAGAAACCACTTCAGCCTATCAGTGTGGGAGGAGGTTTCCAAGCCATGTCAAAATATAAACGTTTCCGTCTTCTATTGAACAAGTTTATCCAAAGGTTTGACCTTCTTTCTTTTAATTACAAAAGACTCAGAAGGACTTTACAGATTTCAGAATATTGAGTCTGTAAAATAGCATCACCGTATTAAAGTGTCTTTAATTAAAATAGATTGATACCGTGGTCCAGGCAAATACTCGATTCTGATTGGCTGCTGGGTGTGGATTAAAAAGTGATATTCCACAGTGATATGACAGGTGTGCACAATTACACTGACAGGTGTTGGGAAACATACAGAAAACAATTATAAGCATCTCTATATAGAATCTCTGCTTTTTCATGCACACCATAAATGCATCAACACTCCTGCAACAACGGCATTGTGTCGAATCATTTTGAGACTCTTTGAAAACAGCAGAGATGTGTTTATGTGAGGAGGAAATATGGATTTAGACAAGAGATCTTAAATTCCCCAAAAATGGTTGATAATAATAACCATGCGCCGTCATCTTCGTTTCGTTTTGTGACCCTGACTTGACCGTAAAACTTTAATGATGTCCTGATACTTAAAACCCAGCTAAAACGGGCTGTTCTTTCTCCTTCCCCCACACTAAAAAAATGGTACATGCTGTCTCAGTATTTGCTCAAGTCAGGTTCCTGCACATGTCACATGCATCTTCTGTCATTTATGTGTCCTCCTTGAGACCGTGCTTGCTCATCTAATCCAGTCCCAGTGCTCTAATTGGCTAACTGCTGCCATTGTCTCTGCTCCTGGGAGTTTAAGGAGATGTAGTGCTCTGAGCTGCTCAGCTCCTCTTAGGGTGTTAGCCTAAATATGCCTACAAGATGACGGTAACCAGAATCAACATGAAACTCAGACAAATACATATGTTTCTTAATGTGCTCCATGTTCCAGGAGCCTCAGGGTCTCCGAGCCGTTCGTTCACCTGAGGATACCTGGCTGCTCCTGAGAGCCGTCCTCGTCTGCACATCAATAATGGAAGTGGCCCGGAGCTAAACACCTTCTGACAGTCTGTTATCCTTAGTACCCATGGATACAGTACACACAACTGCTGTGTGTAGGAGCACAATTTGGTGTTAAACATGAAAGCCAAGGTACATTTGTGCATCCGCTGCTTTTAGATGCAGAACAGTCAAACATCAAATGTGTGGTGACATAATACGGGGGTTACAGTTTTTCCCAATTGCTAGAACGCATTTTCTGACACATTGGAACAATTTAAACAAACACAAATTTCAAAATAAAGGGCTAAATATACAAAAGACTAGACTCTTGACTTAAAAGCTCATACTGAGGTGAAAATGAAGACTCTGTTGTCATAACGTACACACACACACGTGGGTCTCGATGGAGGTCTTGCTCTGTTATCCAACTTTGAAAAGCTGCTCAGTTGTTCCAGAACTGTCCTCATAGTCACTGCAGTTCTTTTGCAATAGGTGTCTTCAGTTTTGATGGTGACTGTTGTGTTGGAACAGAGTTTGACTTTTGTGTCTTTGTGTTAACTTTTTGCATCTTATGTGTTGTGAATGCTAATTGTGTTTTTAACCCTTGTGCTATCTTGTGGGGTCATCTAGACCCACAAGACAGTGTGCCGAACCTTTTTTCTTTAATGATTTGTGATCTTCACTGGTGTCCATGGATTACATGAATTCTTTATCCACCTTTGTCATGGTAGGGAGAACAAGTCAATGTAAGGGTGGGGTCATCTGGACCCCACAAGATGGAACAAGGGTTAAAGTAACAAACGGTCATGTGTTCAGTTCCTTAATTGAAAATTGGATCATGGGCTTCAGGAATATTGAATTCCTTAAGCCATGATTTACATTTTTATACATATCACATTTTTTTTCTATTAAAGTTAAATGCTACTTTTCAGCTTTTCAAAACAATACCCGATAATTTAGGGCAATCTAGTGACATTAAGGTACAAATTTGCTTATAGATCCAGATGAAATAATCTGCTGCAAAAAAATAGGTTCTTTTGTTATTCTCATTTTTCTTTACAAGCAAGATCATACAGTTCAATGTCGCACTAGTTAAACCACAGGTTATTTATTCAAATAGGATTTATTTCTCAATCTGTGATAAATTAAAAAAAACAACTCTTTTTCAAACTTTGATTTAGAAATATACATGACTTAATGAACTGACTCATTGAATTAAATGTATTCACATAATGCTAATTTAACTGTTAAAAAGCACCTATTGAGTTCTCTTAAAGTGATATCCTTCAATGTTTTTTCTGCTTTTATGTTGGATTTAGAGGCCGAGATTTTAAAATGATTGATTCAATTTACAAATGTTGTGTTGTTTTTATCCAGGCTTTTGAATGCACTTCTCAATTCTGTGTTCATTTGCAAAACAGCTAAATAAAACAAGATGAATGTCATTTATCAATCAGCAGAAAAAGAAAAGTTGATCACTTATGTGATGAACCACACTGGTCCCAATAGGGGTGGGATTATATAAATTTGCTTCCTTCCACTCCCTTTCAAGCAATACTTAATTTTATGTCTAATTATACTAATTTTGATTAGTTATTGTCTGAATGTATAACTGATGATTGTATTGTTTTTGTGTATTATTCCTATTTGATTGCTTGAAATAAACCATTTCAGTTCAATTCAATTCAATTCAATTCAATTCGGTACTACTGTTAAACTGATTTACTTGAAGTTAGGGCTACGCTGGACTATTTGTTCTGGTTTTCTACACCTCTGTCTTTTAAGAAAAGCCCCTGACCTTCATCCTTTCATTAAAAAGAGAATGAGTGGAGCTGAACTTAGCAACAAGGCGACACGTTTTGCTCTTGAGACGAGTGTTTTCCATCATTCCGGCTCATTAATTTACACAGCTGCTCATCTGTCTGTTACCTCCTGATAAACATGAAGGATGTCTACAGGAAGCCCAGTGACTTTTTCTTCTTATCCAGTGGTATTTGACCCCCCCAACATCCACCTTTTGTGGCTCCAAATCCCTTTTTGTGTCAGCGATGTTTATAAAGTAGAAAGTAAGGAGAACAATAAGCCAAACTAAACCAAATAGCAACTTTGGTTTGTTCCTTGTTTGTGAAAACATTTTTTTTTTCATTCCTGAGAAAGAAACCAGAGAATCAAATGGAGGCATAGAGCTCTAATAAATGATTCAAATCTATAGACTGAAGATGGAGAGCAAAAGCAGCTCCTGTACCAAACTGGCAGTCTGTCAATCAATAGTTGTAAGCGTGAAACTGCAGAAAGAAAAGGAGAATCGATGCATTTTAGATTGTCAAAAATGAAAAAGTTTATTCCAAATGAAGAGACTTTCATCGATGGTTTATAACAGATAAAATAAAAACACTGCAATCTGCTGGATTTTTATTCAATTCTTATGAATAATTTGTCATGATTATTGGCCTAATAGATATCGGACAAACTGAAGAGCTCAGGGGACAACGTTTTGTTTTACAAACATCCATCCATCGGGGTTTACCTGGATCAGGTGTGTTCAACCCATCAGAAGCTACAAGATAAGACAAATGAGGAAAAGAAGAGGGACCACACTCTGCTCAACAGACAACCCCGGAAGCAGAATTAAGATTCAACTAAAGGTTTGGGCTGTGTGGAGTTGGTTCATCTCCAGCAGCGTGTTAGATTGGAAAGTGTTGCGAGGACATGTCCACTCCGCTCTGTCCTTGTTTCTCTGTCAGAGAGGCTCCTCCCAAACGTGAGCTGAGCGTCTAATGCGAGCCAGAGGAAAACTCTTCAGGTTTCAGGGCTGGTCTGAGGAGCGGCAGACTAGAAAAGCGTCCATCAGGAGTCAGTGGGTAATTTTGCTGGCACTCTGCATTTCCTGTGTTAATTCCTCCTGATGTGCAACTTCAAGGAACGCCACTAATTTGAGGAGCAAATCGTCTCATTTATTTAAAGAAATAATCATTAGTTGGAACTGGCTACAATCAAAAAACAATTAGCTCCCATCACGTCCCCACAAATGCCGTCAGTCTAGCCTCAACGTCACCGTCACACCGTTCAGGTCCAGCCTGATTCGTGATCGCAGAAACAGACTCCTGCATTGGGGCGCCCTGCAACCTCGGCTGCAGCCGGCATCTGCTCACATCTCTGAAAATAAGATTTGGATCAGCAAAAGCGACAGAATTCAATCACTTCCCCATAAAGTGTGAGTCTGGGAGTGAGTTCAGGAGCCGGCATTTGGGTGGGCGACAGCCGCCTAATGATACAGGACGTGAACATCTCACTCCTGTGACAGATGTGCGTTGCCTCGGGGGGAGAAACAGGGCTTTAGACTATCAATTTGATTGCCTGAGTAAAAGTCTGAGGCATTTTTACAAAACACCTTGAGCTAAAGGACAAATGAATGATAAAAAACAAAGTTATTCAAAGAGCCCCTGCAATGAAGATCATGTTTTTTATGTTTTTAACACATTCTTGTGGCATTTTTCTGATGACATATATAAAGGAAATTCAGTTACAAATTGCATTACTGAGTATTTTCCTTTTCACAGCAGTGTGAATCAGGAGCAGATGAAAAAAATGCAGTTTGAAAAAAAGCTTATTTGTCAAGTAGTAAATGCACCAGACAGGCCACAAGCTCCCTGCTATGAGGTCTCAGCAATGGGGTGGGGGGTGGGAGGTTTAATGTGCTGCAATGGCCCCACCCTCACCTCACCTCAGAGGTGAACACCTGCTGCTCTGCAGAAACTATGTCCTATAAAAACAACACAAGTTTGGGCATAATTACTATAAAAAGACGACTGGCAACGCTTTTAAAACAGATCAAAAGGTGATCAGAGTGGGTCTTCAAGGAAGTGTTTATCTAAAGTGTGGAGCAACTCATGAAAGATAATGGATCCTGGATATGAACAGAAAGTTGGCCTGAAGGATTGTGTGTTTGTACGTGTGGCTAAGTCTCCAGGGGGAGCGTGTGCCTGTGCAGGGAGGTGTTCTACTTAAGTCGAGCAAACAAAAACACGGGTATGCTCTTTGGGGATCAGTAAAACAGCAGAAACTCGAGGTGACGCAGCATCCTCTGATGCAGCGGAGAAAAGAGGGAATGAGTGGGGGCAGAAATCACAACAATAAAGCTGTTGTGTGTCTTGTTTTCCTTTTTCCAAACTAAAGTGGGGTTTTTTTTATTTGTGGATTTTGTGGGTGGGAACATGAACACTCATGATTTTACTGCACAGACTGTGGGGAACAGCAGGCATGGTGTGAAGGTGTTTGAACATAAAAACCACTAAGAGATTTGCTAATTATTTTCATTATTTGACCTTTATTGCCATTATAAGTTCGTTTCTGTCCTGCTATGGCTTGATGTAAACACTTGGGTTGTCCAGGCCCTTAAAAGGTCACAGACAAGAGAGCCTTGATCTTAAGAGAAGCACAGGTGTGTCTTTCTCTGGTCTTAAGGGAAGTCCAGGTGTGTCTTTCTCTGGTCTTAAGGAAAGTGCAGGTGTGTCTTTCTTAGGTCTCAAGGGAAGTCCAGGTGTGTCTTTCTCTGGTCTTAAGAGAAGCACAGGTATGTCTTTCTCTAGTCTTAAGAGAAGCACAGGTGTGTCTTTCTCTGGTCTTATGGGAAGTGCAGGTGTGTCTTTCTCTGGTCTTAAGGAAAGTGCAGGTGTGTCTTTCTTAGGTCTCAAGGGAAGTCCAGGTGTGTCTTTCTCTGGTCTTAAGAGAAGCACAGGTATGTCTTTCTCTAGTCTTAAGGGAAGTGCAGGTGTGTCTTTCTCTGGTCTTATGGGAAGTGTAGGTGTGTCTTAAGGGAAGTGCAGGTGTGTCTTTCTCTGGTCTCAAGGGAAGTGCAGGTGTGTCTTTCTCTGGTCTTAAGGGAAGTCCAGGTGTGTCTTTCTCTAGTCTTAAGGGAAGTGCAGGTGTGTCTTTCTCTGGTCTTATGGGAAGTGCAGGTGTGTCTTTCTCTGGTCTTAAGGGAAGTGCAGGTGTGTCTTTCTCTAGTCTTAAGGGAAGTGCAGGTGTGTCTTTCTCTGGTCTTAAGGGAAGTGCAGGTGTGTCTTTCGCTGGTATTAAGGGAAGTGCAGGTGTGTTTTGCAGTTTCATTGAGGCTCGTAAAGGCACCATAAAAATAGAACGTATTATTGCATGCAATTATGATGTACGGGTGCAGCTGTCGTACGGTGCCCTTATGCCATAAACTATTCATAAGTAAGGTGCATGTATTGGATCATTTTCAATTCAATTCAATTCAGTTTTATTAATACAGTAAACCCTTGTTTTTCGCGGGGGTTACGTTCCAAAAAGAACCCGTGAAAGGCAAAATCCGTGAAATAGAAACCTTTATTTTTTTAACAATTATTATACTATTAAACAGTCTATTATACATTGAAAAGAAAGAACAAACCGTTTTACAGGCTCAGGCATTTGTTTCACAAATAAAAGTAATTTAGAAAAGGTTTTTCAACAAATATCTTCTGTACTGTACTGTCAAATAATAACTAATCAGGCTTCAAATCGCGGAGATTAGCCCCGCCCACCGCGACCCGAGAGTAATTGGATTAAACGGGAGAAAATTTAAAATGATTTAAAAAAAAAATACAAAGTAAGGTCAGACAAATAGTGACTCGGGTGTATTTCACTGCTCTTGAGCCGCTGATCCTGACTCCGCTCTGCAGTGTTTTCTCCCTTTGAAGCCCGCGGCGCAGCTGTGTTTGTTCGGGAGAAGAACACAGTGATTGACAGTTGGTGTCGCTCTTTTTTCCATGGGTGATAGAGAAACTCGAAATTGCAAGAGAATTTGCACGCATCTGTTGTAATTTGGGAAGCTGTTTTACGTACGTGTACATGTTAAACTGCAACTTTATTGACGCACAGGTAGAGAAGAAGTGGAGTGACTTTTTAGCCAATCAGAATGCAGAACACAATGCACAATGCAAATCCGTGAAGTAGCGAAACCGTGAAAAGTAAACCGCGTTATAGCGAGGGATCACTGTATAGCCCAATATTACAACACAGTTGTCTCAACTGGTTTCACACTGGTAATAGTACAAAACCATAAAATAAAATAGCAGATTGCCAAACCAAACAGACTAAGCTAAACTGGGCTGTCCTGTCCCTCTTTGTAAGAAAAACTTCTTAAAAAAAAGATTATGGGGGGAAAAAAAAAGAAACCTCAGGGATGTGAAGGAGGGATCCTCTCCCAGGACAGACAGGCGATGTAGCAGAACTCTTAGAGAAGAATTAGCTTATCTGACTCTACAACTACATGTTTGAATAGTGTAGCACAGTGGTCCCCAACCTTTTTGTCACCGCGGACCAGTACGACTCAAGGCACGTTTACCGCAGACCGGTGTGTGTGTGTGTGTGGGGGGGGGGGGGGGGGGGGGTTGAGGTGCAACGCAAGACACGTTTACCGTGGACCGGGGGTGGTATTTTCTCTTTAGTAATAATATAATAATAATAATGAACGTAAATCCACTGTGTAATCATGTGCAACTTTATTAGCGGTGTCCTCGTAACTAGGGTTGTGCTGATGGACGATATCATCGTCCATCGTGATGGGTGACTGACATCCCGATGGAGAGACCACCATCGTGATGCCACGCCCCCGCCACGTTGCGCGTCGACACCATAAGCCGCGGTTACATGTACAAAATATCTTGATGGGATCAATGGTCGGATTAGAATCCAACCGTGTTCATGGGCCCAGAAAAATGTTTTCAGAATATAAAAACGTTCACTAAGGTCACACTTTCCGTCGGAATAAATCATTCGCACATGCGCAGTAGGGTTTGAAAACCGGAAGGATATAGATTCCGCCGAGCGGCTTTTTTTTTCAAACTTTATTGAATGTAACAATTCAATACAAAACAATGTTAAACAGCGCCGAGCGGCTATATACATTGACATGTCAGCTCGGTAAAATACGAGATGATCTTCTAAACGTGCTTTTAATAATGTTACGGTTATTATGAAACACCTGTTCGCTCATCATTTGAATTTTAATCCGTGTGGTCCGGGGTTTTTCTGAACGAAGCCAGGATTAGCAGTATGCTAACACGGGCTAACAACATTAGCTTTGGGTGGTGCTGCTTGCTGGCTGCACGTAAACATGTAAGAATAACATCAGCCTTTATTTAGTCGGGACACGACTGGAAACACAAATCCGCGTGATTGTTTGAATGTTTTCTAAGGACTGAGCGACATTTCTGCTTTGAAGCTCAAACCGCTGTGTGTGCTGACGATCCGAGCTGTGCTCAGACACACACTTTTAGACCCGGTTCTGAGTTCGGTTGCTTGTACCCCTAGAGCTGCGGGACGGATCGCAGTCTTAAATCTCACACACATAGCGCTCATGTAACAAAGCACCCCTCCCTTCCCCTCAAACACAAAGCTGTAAGTCCGCGCTCCGCCGGTCCACTTCACTAGTGAAGTGCGGGAGCGGACTACTTCTTTTCTATTTTGTTTGTTATCTTTTTTTGATAAAGTCGCTTCCCTCAGTTTATACTGGATCATCGCGGATTAGTCATTAGTTGGAAAATAAAATGAAAAAAGCAAAAAAACGAATAGCAGTTATATAAGCACGAAAAATGTAAAAATACCCCCCCCGACGATGTCATCGTCCATCCCGATGGTTGACAGCAAACATCGTCAACGGCCAATTTAAGGGACATCACCCAACCCTACTCGTAACGTCACACCAACAACAGAACATCACATGAACAACATTGGGGTGTATCACGTGATGTTTGGTGTTGCGACTTTGACATGCGTTAAGTGTGACGGATGTAACAGAGAGGATCCGGTGACTTTTCAAAATAAAACAGTTTTTTTTTTGAGAGAAAAAACAATAAAATAGAAATTATTTTTTCTTTCCCGGTGCCAAAATTTCCCGCGGACCGGTACCAGGCCGCGGCCCAGTGCCAAGTGTTCCGGGGCCCAGTACCAGTCCGCGGCCCGGTGGTTGGGGACCACTGGTGTAGCAGAAGGGCTTTATCCAGATGGGACTGGGGGGACAGCTAGTGCGCACGAACGTTGTATCAACCTGGTGTGCAGGTAATATGTAAGTGTTTGTAGGACACAAACTGCACTCTTATTGTCTATTTTTTAACAGTCAGTGTGCACGTAGGGAGTCTGTAAGGAGCATGCATTTATCATGTGAACAGGGTTCACGGTCTGCAGAATTTTGGGGGGAGGGAGAAAAAATGAAAAATCAATATGACATGCCATATTCTCCCTTAAGTTTTGTGTAAGTGTTTGCTATGACCTGTGGATCGTAGCGTGACCGTTAAAAAATGTGCATAATATTTTTTTACTCAAGAGGATCACTGAGCGGTCTACAACCTTCATATATTGAGGTCCACCGTACACGTTGGCCTATTTTTTGCCCGCACTCAGCCCATACCCACCCATAAGGGCAGTTATGACTAAGGCCTCAGGAGATGATCGATGAGGGTTGTGACGGCAAACTTTTATGTGAAGGGAGCCAGATCACATAAACAGGTGAGCAACTGACAGGTAAATTACAGCCACATGTTCTATAGAAAGCTAATTAAAAAGAAAGCCTGACAGGTCTTTGAAGGACATGGTCACAGATCTGAAAGCTTTAATGGCAATAGTAGATTTAAAATTCAG
The DNA here is from genome assembly GCF_053564925.1 of Oryzias latipes. Taxonomy (NCBI): domain Eukaryota; kingdom Metazoa; phylum Chordata; class Actinopteri; order Beloniformes; family Adrianichthyidae; genus Oryzias; species Oryzias latipes. The sequence continues at coordinate 20,664,199 of NC_136259.1, forward strand.
GGCATTTTAAATTATTTTAATACATAATCACATACAAAAAGCTTCTCTTGAAACGTGTTATTATGGGGCAGTCAGCACCTTCCATTTTGTTACCAATTTGACTTTTTTATTTATTTTTTGCTAAACTAGCTGTTCTCCCATCCTGTCATTAGAGAATACCCAGATAAAGTAATTAAAAAGGCCTTCCATCCACTCCACTGTGGTTGGTCAACCTCATGCACTTGAATTAGTGCTCCAGCCTGTGGGGAGACCCGCTGTATGTTGTCATCTTGTTTGAAGATGAGATGAAACTTTAATCACCCCTGTAGGCGGAAATGGTCCAATGCAGCAGAGAAGAACAGGACGGATTAAAATTATATAACCCAAAAAAAAAGAACACGGATAACATGCAAAAGTCATCAAAAAAGGATGTAAGTTGTTACCAGGCTGTGGTAACGACCCAAATTTGGGACCAAATATTTAGATCCACTCAAATTCTGCTGTTTTGTACTTACTAAAGAAGCTTGTTGTTTGTGTGGAGAGAGCACAAACATGTGAAACATGCATTCAATTTTCTATTTTAGTTTTGCCTGAAACCTAATATTTCCAATGACAAAAGATGATTGAATAGATGTATAAAAAGTTTTACTGTGTATTTCAAAGTAACGGCACAACCTCGTGAATAGAAATTACTTTGCTGTCTCCTTCAAAACTCTACACTCAAGGTAGTTGTGAGGCAAACAAAGCAGACAATCTGCAAACACTTTTAATAAAAGAATGTGATTTGGTTCCACTCAGTGTGGGAAAAGAGACGGAAGGCTGGTTGGATGCAGTCACTGGATGTCTTTGAAACACTCCTTTACATCAAGTCCAGCAAACACTCAGCTAAAGACAAAACTGTTTTATCGTCAAAGTTTAAGCGTTGCAACCCAGAGGCCTATTTTGCCTTTATAAGACTGACATCATGTCAACCACACAGTTCGGAAATGTAAAACCATGTAGCACTGGGCTCCTCTAAAAGTAGGACAAGCACCAGAGAACAAAACAAGAGCGATTCCAAACATACTTTGTAATAAAAAGCTTTTGTCTTCTGTTGTTGTTTTTTTCTACCTAGTTACAGTTAGCTTCACATCATGGTTCACACCATTGACTGCATATGGGAACTAGATAGAGTGACCCCGCCCCTCCAAACAGGAGATATCTGCTGGCTCCAAGAAGACAAAATCACATAGACGTCTATTAAAAAATTAACAGTCATTCTATTTGTCAGAGGAACCATTCTTGCTCTGATACTTTTTTTAAACATTTTTTGCTAATCCTATTCCTTTTTTTGTTATATATTTTTTTTCTGTAGTGCAAGTTATCCAAGTTCTAAATTGGCCAATCAGATGACGTAAAAGTAGGTGGTGCCTGCTGGCCCCCATGTCCAATGTTTCATTGATAAATCTTTCAATCTTCCACTGCTTCAGCTCCTAAAGAACATTATGAGTTCATTGTTTTGTGTCTACCTGTGCTTTCATCAGTTCACCAGCTCAATTGATGGCATCTGCTTGGGTTTAACCCATGTGGTTCTTTATTCAATTTTAAATATTTTCAGCTCCTTCTGTTTTCTATTAGATGTGTTGTACCTCCTGCCTTTCACATTTCTGGCCGTATCTCTGGCATCATCCCCCAAAAAAACCTAGAAAACCTAAATGAATCCATTAAAATATTTGATTCTTAAGTTGTATTTTTTTGTTACATTTTAGCTTTTTCCATGGAGGGCTTTTTATTCCAAACAGGTAGAAATAGATTTCTTTAAATCGTCATTTCACAACTGGAGGCTTTCCAAGAAAATGGTGAAATAACAATACATTTGAGCCTATATGGAAGTCACTTCAAAACAGCTCATAAACTGTAAAAATGTACGGTTAGAAAAACCCCAGCAGCTACAGAAAAACATTCATCTTGATCCCTGGCACAGGGTTTCCAGTTTAAATGATTTGACAGCAATATTTCGCTGCAATTTATCACAACTTTCCAAATCAAAGATTTTCTGCCCTGATTGGAGTGAATCATGACGGAGACAATCCGGCAGTCTTTCCCCTGATTCACCGCTTTAGAAAGCGCAGCACTGATGCCACAGAGACGGAACATTTTATTAGGCTCCAGGATAAACACTGGCGATGATACGTCTGTGCGCGCATGGCGGCTGAGGGCGGAGTGTGTCTGTCTCGGGATCACTTTAAACCACTGAGAGTGACGTCCGAGCAGATTGAATTCTGATTCCAGACTGAATGATTACCATCTTAATATTATAAGGACATGACGGTCAAAACCATCCCAAGATCAATGACAGTGTCCATGGCCAAATTGTCCATTAACCGCCCGTGGTCGTCATCTGCGGTCACCAGGGTTGACTGAGACTTGCCATCAGCTGAGGCGTCGTTGCCATTTTACGAGAATTGATGGAAAAACGTTGATAGTGAAAACAAAAGTATGTAAAATTCATAGAGAACACAAAAGACATTTTTCAATCACAGAAATTGACCAAAAATATAATCTTATTGTAGAAAAACTCCTTTTTTTCAGACTTGTTCCTATGCTTTAGCATGTGAGAGCAGCCAGTTGGTTATGCTGGCCTGGTAATTAACATGAGGGATACTGCAGCTTAATGCTGCTCCAACTAGAGACTTGTGACAGAGAAACTGCTTCTAATGAGGCAAACTCTGGGGATTCTTTCTCTCCCTGGTTGTGCTGACTGTTCTGGTTCATTAGATAGATGCTGCTACAGTAAGCACAACAACATGGAGAGTCAGTTTAAAGTCCACCGTACGACAGCTGGAACGCAGGGAGACGACAGTGAAAGAATTGCATCAAAGTCTCCAAGAAAAAAAGGACAAAAATGTGAGCTAGAGTCCTTAAAGCTCATGTGATTTTTGATTTTGAGTGTCATAATTGTAGCATAATAGCAAGAGCTATAAGCCAAATTGTGTTTAATACTACAGCCAACCCATTTTAGAGGCAGCTTTGTGGATAAATCAGGGTTTCTTCCAAAAAGCAGACGTACAGAGCTGCTTACCAGCATATTCTGCATCTGGAATCTCTTAATAGAGCTCGACTTCCCTTCATTATGACCCGGAAATTAGTGAGATAATATGATTAAGATGTTTGCATGTCAGCCGCTGTAATCGGAGTGCTCTCATCTTCTGCTTCCAATGTAATTACAAGAACAATTGTAAATATGGAAAAACATTGATGTTGTCCTCGTGTTTGTGTGCGAGCCGCTGGCATGGAGGAGATTTGGCCTGTCATTGGGCAAAGTGATGTGTCCTTTAAGCCACAAAGGCTCTGGCCATGAATATTAAGACTGCAGGTTGAGAGTCCCCAAGCTGTGCAGTGAGCTGAAGCAAACACACTTGTCTGTCCTCGGTTTGCCGGCGCTGAACTGCACTAACAGCCATGAAAGGATGGACGAAGTTTGATTGACATCCCATATGAAACGAAGGGCAGTTCTTATTCTTTTTAAACAGAGATATTATGGGTTTCATTTTTTAATTGCCTTCTATTTTAAGAGACATTATCTGAATGAATGTCAAAGAACACTGTTGTCAAATGTTTGGATATTTAGTCATATCTTCAAAAGCTGTGTGTGTTTAATATGCAAACATGAATATTTGACCATAAAACTTTGAGATTCTACATGTCAAAGCAGCATGGACTGTCCTTCACCTGCAATGGGATTTAACCATTTAAACTGTAGATACAATTTAACTCTACAAGTCATTTTTTGTGTCTCAATTGTAGAAATATTTTAGAAGTTGGTAAGCTTTTAAAGGGCTTACACTCAAAAAAACACAAGCTAGTTTTTAAGTATTAAGTCTAGCTATGTGTCTAAGTCAGTGTTTTTCAACCAGTGTGCCGCGGCACACTAGTGTGCCGTGGGAGATGGTCAAGTGTGCCGTGGGAAATTGCCCTCATTCACTGATCTAAAAACATTTTCCATCTCCAGGAAATCAGCTCTGTGTTCATCCAAACAGGCCCTGATAAAACACTGAGTAGTTAGGAATATAAAAGATCTTAAAATTACTTTTTCTTTGTGTTTATTTAATTCTATTAAAGAAATTTTGATAAGAATCACGGTACCGCGATATAGCTGCAGCTATAACTGTGTAAGGTCCCGCCACTTTAACTGTCTCCGCCAATCATTCTTGAAGGCTTAATCACATGTCATCAGTCTGACCAATCAGAAGTGGTTGAAGTGGCCTTCACTTCCTTGTTCTTAATTCTGCTGATAAAGTCGCTCAGTTCTAACAAAAATACCAGCTAAAGCTCGTCTGGTGGTTCATCTCTTAGAAAAAAACAGCCGCAACTTCCTGCTTTTTCTGCCACAATTATCACAAAAATCCACGTGAGCTTGCGGGGGGGGGGGGGGGGGGGGGGGGGGGGGCTGTCGATCAATACAGACCATGAATTTCTGCTCTTTTTTTTTTTTTTGGATGCTGGTGTGCCGCGGGATTTTTGTCAGGGTTAAAGTGTGCCGTGGCTCAAAAAAGGTTGAAAAACACTGGTCTAAGTAATATATATGGTAGGTAGAACCTCTTTCACCCTTGAAAGATCTGAGTTTAACCCTTTACCAACAGAACTTAAAGCTCCAGTGTCGACGTTCTTTGAACTAATGATCGTTTAGGCAATTCATATAAAATTCATATAAAATCAGCAGAGTCTGAAGCAGAGAAAAATCCACTTTGCAAAGTGGCTTTACTCCACTGAAATTAGGTTAATCGTGTAAACAGGCTAAGAGTTATAGTAGCATAGAGTGTGTGTTATTTCCTGTGGCCTGGGACAGCTCCGGTATTAAAGAGTTAACAAAAAGTTCATTTTTTCAAAGAAACTGGAGTAGGCTGCAGTTCCCCGATTCACCACTAGAGGCTTGTTGCACAAGCAAATCAGGATTCTGAAAACAGACAGATAAACTCTCCCCCTGATTCTATTTTGGATATATCGCAGACAAAGGGGTGCATTCTATGATAACTTTTTTTTTTCACCTCAAACTAGCACAGGGCAGGTTTCTTTTGAAAAATGGATCCACCACGGTTTGCTTATGTCATACTTGGCCAAAGTGGTAACTGCAGAGCAAAAAGAAAACTACGTTGAATCTGTAATAAATACAACATTATCTACTCATGTCTTACAAAATTAATGTTGAACATATTAGCTCACCTTTGGCATTTCACCTCTGTCCAATATGTTATTGAAGTGTTGTCCAAAAGGGGTTTGGAAAAAGTGGTAAGCCTCAACCAGACTGAAAGGCTGCTGCGTGTTAACTCACTGAAAAGTGGAGGACAGTTTCTTTAAAACTAAACAGTAATTTTAGGAACCCAAACAGCTGTTTTGGATCTGAGCACACTTTGCTGTAGGTTTGAAAGAGGAACCTATTTAAATGAACTGAGCGTCCTTTAATGAACTCTCCAAATCACTCTCCTGGTGGATTTGTAGATAAAAAAGAAGGATTTCACAAGTTTTGGTGATATTTTTTAGTTCAATACAAAGTTTTCCGTCACTTTTTAGCAGTTATTGTGAGCCCCTAGCAGGTATGGGGGGCTGTACCTTTAGAGGGCCCCTGGTTAGCAACTTGTAGACAAGGAGCCCAGACAATCCATAATCCTGCCATGACCACAACCCCCCCCCCACCCCCCCCAAAGACACTAAAGAGCTCCTATGGCGTTTCACGGCTGCCATTAATTGAATGAGCGCAAAGATAACTGAGTGACTGTATTCAGGAACTGAGTGAGCGTAAAGCCATGAAACGCCATAAGCTCCCAAGTTTAGTCTTTTACAAACATTTTCAACCAGAATAAGCTCATTTTTGCTTAAGCTGTCAGGATAATACCAGCCATTATGAACACAATTCAGTGAGTCAAGGTCTATTTTCAGTCACCTACCCATGCCAGGTTTGATTATCTGCAGCCTCCAAGTAAAAGAAACTGTCATTTGGAACCATTATCCTCCACAAACGGTTACCCTCCACAAGTCAGAACAGCAAAACGCTAAACTAAAAGTCATGCCCGTTTCACGAAGGCACCGTTTATGACTCAGGAATCGGTGAATATTCCCCACGGTCCAGCTGCCTCACGCTTACGCCTTAAACCAATTATTTAAGTATTTTTGTTTGCATGAGTGTGAGTCACTAAGCAGCGTTTAGTCTTTTGTAAATTGTCTGTTGAATGTTTAAAAAAAGCTGTACATGAGCAGCATCACTGACATGCACAAAAATCAGCAACAAATCATGAAAACACTTGCCATAACTCTGTTTTTAATTTGGTGGCTTCTTTCTAACTCTCAAACAGCAAAATTTAAAGATTTTTCTTTGTTTTTGAATTTATTTCACATATGAGGCACACCGAGCTTTAAGGTACATTAAGCAACAATAGTGAGAGATAAGTGGGTCAGACTTTAAGAACTGCGTTCACAGAACTTGTTTGTAACACTACATGTAAGAAGTGTTAACCTCGTTAATCCCTGTAACTCCAAACCTAGTTAGCAACACGTAAAAAAAACACAGACTGATACCACGAAAAACAGACGTTACTGTGACTACGCTAACCCCCAACCTTGTTAGTAACACATAAAAAAAAAACACAGTCTGACACCGCTAAATGTTAGCCGTATTTGAGTAGTTACAATATCATACTTTGTTTGCAACTCCACAAAAAAAACAGCATTTTGACACAGCGTGGCTCTCAAAATCGCTTCGACATCAGTAAGCACAACCACATACGAGGAAAACTTGCGATATTAGTGATCAATATTGCGATATGACGATATAACTTGCGGTGCATGAAAACAGCAAAACAACCAAAAACATTGTTTTTCCATTTTACCGAACAGTTTAAAAATTGTACTCCAAATGACCCTCGTCTACATCTAAAATAAAAGGGCTCCATCCTATTGGTCAAATGCATAAATGGGTTTAATTGATTTGTCAAATACTTCGAGCTGCCATAAGATGGTTTTAAGGTATTTAATGCAATTTTCTCTGTCTTTTGCGATATGCGTATTGCACAGTTTGATATTGCAATAACGATAAATTTGTGAATTATTGTGCAGGTCTAACTAGTTATAAGTAAGGGTTAATGGCCCACGAAGTGTGCATTATCACTTTTTAACCTACGCCGTGGAAGCCTTTATCACTAAAAAGTGATGATGTACACTTCGTGGACCATTAACCCGCTTATACCATGGTCACTTACAAAAGAAATAAATATTAACCAGTTTTTAGTCCTTAATTCTTGTTTTAATTTTCCGATTTGGATCGCTTTTTTCACGAAAAGCAGACTATTTGTCACGCGCGGTCAAGATTCTGCGATATAAAGCGATATATGTATGCTGATTGTCCCCATGGGTTAGATAAAGCATCAGTTCAGAGAGAAAGTTCATCTCTTGCTGGTTGTTTTGTCCAGATGATGAAGATAAAGTTTGTTTTAGACAAGCCAGCGCAGTGATTTTGAACATTTATGATATGTGACCGGAACTACTTTTTTAGGCGTGGTATATCACGGTGGTATATCACTTTTTAATCCACACCCAGCAGCCAATCAGAATAGAGTATTCACCTGGACCATGGTATAATCTATATTTAAAGCACTCCCGATGACAAACCACATTGTTTTTTGAAAAAATGAAGGCTTTTAGGTTTGCCTTATAGTCCTGAAAATACAGTAACACACCCACGTCTATCTTAGTATCTTATTTATTGGTTTGGACCAGCCTGTGCACCCAGTCACTCTGAGTTCTTAGCAAACACAGAATCAGCATCCACACACTATGCAGAAGTCGCATATTAAAAAAAGCAAAGAAAACTGTCTGTTTGGAGTTATGAAGCACGTGTAGGATTCATCTTGGACATGATGTCATCATAAATTTGATGATTGCACAGCTTATGGATTTTTCGGTTTGACACGTTTGGGGGGGGGGGGGGGGTGTTTATAATGGAGACAAATTACGAGCAGGCATCACACCTGTCCCCTTTGTGTCTGCAGGCCGCATCTGGCATGGAGCGTCGAGCGCTGAGTCACGCTCGCCATCCGGCAAATCCACATCTGTGTCTCGCCTTGTCAGTCAGCTACCCCCACCTTCACCTCCGACCCCCACGCACAAACGCACACCTTTAAATTCAGGAGCGTCGGAGCCACATTCCCAACACACTGCACGGCCGGTGCCGCCGGACCTTTTCTAAGAGGTCGATGGAGGGGGGGGGGGCGCTAAGACTTTTAAGAGACGAGCCTTTGACTCAGACTGGGTAGAGGGAATGGTAACCATGGAAACCCCGCCGTGCCTGCAATGAGTCGATGAGCGAGTGAGAAGCGGAAATAGAAAGCAGAGTAAACGGAGGGATGAGGGAAAGCAAGGCGCTGACCACAGGTGTTTGTCAGATCTCTGCAGGAAACTAACAGAAATAAATAAATGAAGAGAGCGACGTCTCCTTAAGACAACCTTTAAATCCGTCTCTGACTCAGGTGTGATCCTTAACCAGGCTAACCCTTCTGCTTTATACCGGCACAGGTGCAATCGAAAATGAAGAGGTCCTTTTAAGATCCTGATTACTCTGCTCTTCCATTAACCAAAACGCACACTAACAAATAAATGTCAAGTCAATATTTAAAACCAACATTTGTAACAAGCCGGAAGCCAGAAATGCTGAGATGTTTCGCAGCAAGGAGGTCATAGTGAGCATCTGTGAGCAGAGACACGGAGCACAGTTCACCCTCTCATTTATCCAGATCGTACATAAATGCCACATTCCATACAGAAAGCTCTCTGAGTCCCCGTCAACTTAAAAGCCTTAGAGCTACTCCCTGTTTGTAAAAGTAAAAGCTCAACATCCATCCTTGTCTTCATAAACCTTAGATCTTCTTTGCTAAATTTACCGGGACGGTTTCTTAAATGGGTCCGCCTTCCATTAAGGCTGTAGAGGTAAAGCAACCACTCAAGTCCCCCATTCTGCCTTAACACGACAGAAAGCCACTCAATAAATGTCACGGTGAGAAGAAGTCCTTGAAAACATTTACCTTCTCCAGGATATCAGCTCTGTGTTCATCCAAACAGGCCCTGATGAAACACTAAGTGGTTATGAATATGAAAGATCATAAAATACTTTTTTCTTTGTGTTTATTTGATTCTATTAAAAACATTTTGATAAGAATGAAGGTACCGCGTGAGATCCGGTATTAGACTGTGGAACAAGTGAACAAAACAATGAAGCTCAGAGGAGAGAGTCTGTCTGCCATCACTCCATCTCCCATGATGCATTGTGTTAAAGTGACAACATCTCTGCGCTACAATGAGTCTTCCCTGTTAAACGTCTTGAAACCACAACGAACACACATCAAACAGTTTTTAAATCTTCTTGATGAAATCAGAGGTCAACAGTTTAGTTCTCCTTCAAGGTTTGTGTTTATTAACAGCCAAACATCCCAGAGTTTAGTCCAAGTCATCTGGATTATTTTAGATGTTAAATTTAAGAAGAAGTAAAACAGCATTTAAGTAACAGGATTGTGGCCAACAGACACAATTACACTAAATTTAAACAATTTAATCATCTAAAAAGAAATAAAACATTTTTGATGAAGTTTTCAAAGACTTCATTTTTGATTAGGACAAAAGAAAAACTAATAAAACTTCAACATGTTCACTTTTTGTGTAGCTACAGAAAAAAAATATGTTAGTTTTTTGTGTGTAAATTTATCAAACATATTGGGATCATACAATTGCTCAAAAAAATTACAGTTGCCTTTGATAACATTGAAACAAATATAAAAAAAATAAATCACAATTTAGAAAGAATATATTTGTTTTTCTGTGAGGTTACAAAATATTGCATGTTAATAAACTGGAGGAAAAAACAACTACCAGGGTAAAATTCCAAATAATTTAGTTGAAAATTATTATGGAAAACTTAACTTTTCTTACAACTTTTAGAAAAAAGCAGCTGCAACTTTCAGCTTTTTCTGCCACACTTATCACAAAAATGCATGTGAGATCATGGAGGGAGTGTACATCAATACAGACCATAGAGTTTCGCCTCTTTTAATGTTTTGGATGCTGGTGTGCGGCGGGATTTTTGACGAGGATAAAGTTTGCCGTGGCTCTAAAAAGGTTGAAAAACACTGGATTAAAGCACTGACAGGACCCACTAAATGTGCAGATAAAATGAGACTTTTCTGAATAAAAACATCTTGACCCGAGTTCAAAACACTTAACGGTGTTGATCTGAAGCAGCGACAAAAAAAAAAAAAATCAGATAAAAGGCCAGATCTCTGCTTTTCTAGCAGCTTTTTGAAATATTGAAAAGAAATTTTTATTTTTAGACTTTAAGGATCCGGCAGAAGACTACAAAGTTATGATGTCAGCGATAGAAGTCAGAGACTAACAACTAAAAATAAACATTTAAATCAATGTCATTGGAAATCAATGTCAAGAGGACAACAGAGGAGTTGTGCATGTATGTTTACTGGCTCCGGCGATTTCAAATCATTTCATCAAGTTTTTATCAAAAACGCAGAAAAAGAGTTTAACTAAACGAGAGGCGATGAAAAAATAAATGATTGTTCTAGGTCTGAAACCTAACAAGAATTGTTATAAGATGATACAAAAACCAAAGACAAAGTCCTGAACCTGAAGGATCCAGATAAATAACATCCAAAAATGAACCGTTTGACTCTTTTTCTGACTCCTAAGAGTCTGAGAGATTTAAACGCACATATATTTTATATGAGCTGTCAGTGCTTTATATTCATTTCCTCTCAGCAATATTTCTCAGTAAAATGTATCTTTTTTTTTGTTTGTTTCCTCTTGTGTTTTCATGGAGCTGGTTTTTGCTTTCTGTGTTGGATTTCTTCTGTTTTGAGTCTTCACAACTGCTCATGAAGACTTTTCTGCCGCTGAGGGAGATCTTTAGGGGTCGGTTCAAACACATGTCATTTAAGAAACTTTTTTCCTTTTTATTAACCACCTAAAACCAGACAGCTGGTTTATTTTGAAGGTTGTCATATTTACACTGTGGAAAGAATCTGGGAAAACCAGGGAAAATTAGGAAAAAGGAATAAAAAGAAAAGGAATATAGTATTTTATCTCATAGGCTCATTTGAGACATTATCATCAAATATTTTTTAATATTATTTTTTACTGACAATCTTATTTTGACTTTAAAACAGACAAAGAAAGCTTCATATCATGTATTTTCTCAACCATTTTCTAAGAATCTTGAGGCTGAAGTATTTGAAAATATCTTAACTTGATGCTTGTTTAAGATTAACCAATATTTAATCATAAAGACACTTGGCTGCCGTTTTAGGAGGTCCCGCCCCTTCAAGAAAAAAACCATTGGGGAATAAAAAAGAGATGATCCTTAGTGGATGGAATTCAGGAAAAATAAAGGTGCAGATACTTTATTATTCACAGATTGTCTCCGTCCCCCCACTTGCTTGTTACTTAGTGCTTTTTTGTGTCCGTTGAGAGTAAGTGGAAAAGGAAAAAGCTGTGTGGAGAACTGAGGAAAACCAGGAAAGGGAGGATTCAAAACAGGGGTGTGGAAAGACTTTTTTTGAGGGAAACTAAAACCGAATCCAGATAAGTGTGTTTTTATTTTCTTTTAATAGAGATTTTCTGTGTTTGCACAAGAAGAAAACAAGATGCGTACCTGTATAACTATTCCTTTCGTTGACCTTTTAGTTATCAGCTCCAAATGTCAGTGCTCGATTATGAAATCAAACGGGGTTCAAACATTTCAAAACCCTTTTTCCCCAGAGTCTAAGAATCTCTCTCCTTAATTGGCGTCTTCTTCAGTTCAATTTCATTTAAATGATTCCCCCTCCTCGCAGAGCGCCGCATCCTGTCCGGGCTAAACACACTCGTCTGCCTCAAGGGCGTGTGGACCACGGCCACGACCATGGTTCAGGCTATTAACGCTCTGACCTTGGGTTTCAACCAGCCAATCTGCCCGTTCCGCACCAGGCTCAGCTCCGCCCTTGTCGGCTCAGCTCCCACTATCGGGATGAGTGGCGGCAACTCTCCTCACATCAAGCCCATCAGCCTCCGCTCCTGAGAGAAATGTCTTGTCTCCACCGCTCAAAGGTGGTGTTTAAAATTGCTTTGATGAACTACTTGGCATCCATTACCTTCAGCTTCCTTGTCACTGAGTGCCTTTGTATTTTTCTGTAGTAATTTATCACAGCGATCATCAATGAAGTTTGTTCTTTTTAAACTTCCATCTAACCAAAAATGTGAACGCTTAAATGGTTGAGATGCTGCTCCAGGATCCGACAGGGGATGGACCCTACACTAGCTGGAGATTCCTGTCTGCGTCAACACTTGTAATATTGATGTGGGGTATATTTAACAATGGGAAGCTACCATATGCCACAGGATAACTTCCGGATTGAAACTTGTTTAAAATTAAAAGAAACATTAAAAAATAAAATACTGGAGCTAAATAAATTCTCCAGGTACCCAAAAGGTGGCTTTTTCCACTATATATATATATATATATATATATATATATATATATATATGTTTTTGTTCTGTGTTGATGCTTCAATTAAGCTAAATTTTGGAGCCAAAGTGTTTGAGGCAATTGTTTTCATAAGCGTCACTGGGTTAAAGGGCTGACAGCAGCTTCAAAAAAATCTACTTAGAATGGAGGAAAAACACATTTGTTTATGAAATTTAGAGTTTTTGTTAACATTTTGACTGTTAATCAGCTTTTTTAACAATCATTTGTGACCCAACAAGTGTCCTGAATCCTTTTCGGGGTCACTGGGATGCTGGAGCCTATCCCAACTACTGTTGGACAAAGGCGGGGGGGTACACCCTGGACAGGTTGCCAGTGTGTCGCAGGGCCATACGAACACGCACCGTCATGTTCACACCAGGAGACACTCAGAATCATCAGTTATCCAATGCAGCACGTTTTTGGACTGTGTGAAGAAACTGGAGTGAAAACATGCAAACTCCACACAGAACGCTGACCACTACGCCACCGTGCAGCCCCACCCAACAAGTGTCAGACTTGTTTGTCCACCCGTTTGCCCCTTTCAGGAAAAGCTACCTGTATTAGGAAGCTGGCACAGAACAAAGAAAAAACCAAAATGATCTGAAAATGGAGTTCTAGACTTGAATTAGTTCTGGTATTGAATTATGGATCTGGGCTGGACCAGCTTGTATTGCAGCTCAGCAACACCTCCAGTAGTGTTTTATTGAGTCAATTTATTCTTTTACATCTGTTCATTCAGACTCAGAAAACCAAGCCTGAGGGGATCAAGCGGCAGATCAAGAATGTATGAATCAATCTCACTGATTTCCACCCAAAGAATTGTGGGTTATTCTCCTTGAAACCATTAACGCTCAGTTCTCAGAAAACATTTTCACAGATATATAATCCTACAGATCAAAAAGTGATGCTCCATAGCTGAGTCACTGTGTTTACAGCATGGCAGAGTCAGCAGAGGAATTGTGAAGACCCGTTCACACGCCGCTTCGTTTATCACTTTTACCGCCTCACCAGGCGCTGCAGAGGCGCAAATATTTTTAAACGGGTTGTGGGAATCTTGTTAGCGCTGCTGCTTCACCCGGGTCAGGCTTTGATATGGAGCGAGTGGGACTGGATGGAGAAACAAAGGAATGAAGACGCATCACCCAAGAAAATAATAAACCAAAATCCAACAACAAAACGGCTATTAGAGCCTCATCAATGCACAAGTTAACCTTCGACTCTCTGTCCAGTCATCGATCTGTACTTTATAATCTCACTGCTGATTCTTTACCCACAATCCCTTCTGTCTGGCAATACCCCACAGACTTCTTTTGAGAAATAAACAGCTATTCCTCAATCATTTTATTTTTTTAACATGTTCTTGCTAATCCTACTTTTTTATATTATATTTTTCTGTAGTTCAAGTTATTCAAGTTATAAACTGACTAATCAGATGCTCCAATAAGTGGTAGGGGTGTGGACTTCCAACAAGCTCACTCCTGATTGGCTGGAGTGGTTCCCATAGAAGCAATAACTCAGACCGACTCTGACCAAACGCCACTTTTGGCGATTACTGATTCCGACATGGTGACTTCATTTGGTTGAAGCCGGAAGAAAAAAAATTTCCCACTCGCTCTGTCCAGGTCTAATATACAGTCGATGGTTCCGCATGAATGCAGGTTACAGAAAGGGAGTCACAGAAGTGGTGCCACCCGCTCCAGACCCGGTTTGAAAGAGGGTGGGATTCAGAGGAGAGTCCGCTGCTGCACTGACAGATCACCTTTTACTGTCAACAGCAGGAAGTGCCTCAATCTCCATCAACTCGCCATTAGGAAGCTTAGAAGTGAAAGTTTACTCTGAGAACACAAAAATCTGATAAAGAACTGGGATCAAGTTTAAAAAAACGAAATCATGGATCATTGGTTTAAAGCTCTTCACATCTCCTCTTTGATGGTTTGTAAAACACTTAGAGCTGCTCGCTCTTGTGAGCCCCTAAATGAGGCTAATAAGAGACAGAAGCTGCAGTCAACACTTGATTTTAAAGAGCTGGACTCCAGAGCAGACGGATTCCTGTTAAACCAACACTCCAGCAGCTAATCGATGCCACACAGACAGAGATTTGGACACTTCCACCCAACAGGAAACAAGGAATTCAAGGAAATCACACATTGCATACACACAAAAGATTTTTACCAAAATAATTAAATTTTCAATTAAAGCTTTCATTTTAAATTCCTTGAATTTGCTATAATGTCGGTTCTTCATCAGGATTTCCGGCTCTAAATTTCGGCCAAAAAGTTAAAAAGACAACTGGAAATCCCAATCCACAACCTAATAGCATAATTTAAGAAGCTTATGTTTGAACCTTTTAACCCTTTGATACAGGAGCTTTAGCTCAAGCGTCGACATTCTTTGAAGTGCCCCAAGTCTTCAACTGAGGACTCCTTCCTCCGCCGCACACATAATTCACGCAATTCCAGCAGATTGTAAAGCGAAGTGAAGCATTTTTGCGCGGATCAATCACTCAAACTTGTAAAAAAGAGCTTCTCATACTTGCGCAACATTAAGCGCTTTACAATTAAAAAAAAGCATCAAACAATAAATCAATCAATAAAAAAAGAGAAACCCAGCCCCCCCTTACCCACCCCTTCCCTCCATTAACACACACAAGCAATGACCCCACAGTCAATGAATACTTATAACATTCTAAAGGAAACTCAGGGATTAGCTCTGCTGTAAGGATGCAGTACTTTGGGAACCTCTTCATACTAGGAGCCAGCTCGGCCCCAGAAACATCGCCCAGCTGGACCAGGACAGCAACACTTTACATTAGCATGTGTGCAGAACTTGCATGCAAAGTGTGTACGGTCACTTTTTTCCGTGTTAGAATCCACTGGAATGGGGTTCATTGTGTAAACGGTCAAGGAGTTCTAGTCGATCAAAGAGCGTGTGTTTTCCGCGTTCTTTAAGTCTCACCGGCAACAACTTTGACGTCCCTCTTACTCTTTGTTTACATGATCACCTCCACGCAGAGAAAAGCAGCTTTGTACCATGATGCAACACTTTAATTAGTAAAGTGCGCAGATTTCTCTGCGTCCATTGGAGATTCCTTAACTGCGTAAACGGTAAGAGTTATGGTAGATCAGAGATCGTATGTTTTGTTTGTGCGGTGTCAGTTTTTTTACATATCGTAACTCTTCGACCGTTTACATTATATCCACAACGGATTCAGAGGACTCACGTTGATTGCATAAGCACCTCGTTACTGCAAAGTGCTCGTCTCTGCGTCCGAATCTGTTGGTATTTTGTTAGTTGTGTAAACGAAGTTCCGATAAGAAAAGACGTCAACACAGAAGCTAAAGCTCCGGTGTTAAAGGTTGAGCATTTTCAACTTATTCAGGAAAAACTCAATGGGATAAAAGTTCCTCCTAAGTGGAGATGTGGGAAATATTGGATTCTTGACAGGATGACCTTTTCTACTTCGATTTTCACAGTTCGATTATTCGTCTCCAACATCTCTACATTTATCAGGGCCGCACAAACAAACCGCGTGGCAGTAAATCTGCAGCTTTTGTTGGCCCCGGAGTCCAGGGTCTCGCGCCGACCGCTGCTCGGCTTTTATTGATAATCCAGTCTCGGCAAGGAAGAGAAAAAAATGTGGCTGAAAGGAACTCACAGGGGACGGTGCGCAGGTAGAGGTTGTCCCGGATGATCTGCTGCAGTTCGTGGTCCACCGATCCTTTCTGGAAGCGCAGGCTGAGGTAGTGATGCAGGTCTTTGTCTATCACGCCTCCTGGAGGGACAGAAATGTCAAAAAGTGAGGGAGGCTTTGGGTATATGTCACCTTAAGGGCCAAACAAAGAGCTCTCACATGATTCCAGCAGATAAATCTCTTCCTGCTCTTTTTAAGATGAAGTCGCAACAAGATTAGGATTAGGATGAATCCTTGTAAACAGCTGTTTGGATTCCCATAAATCCTCCAAACAAACATCCAGCACTAATTAGGAGACTTTCTCAGGACTCCACAGCGTTTTCACCTCATTTGTCTCATCTGAGACTTCTACCCTAAGACTTATTAGGTCCCCAGCATTCCTAGTGACAGGAATGGAATAGAACCAGTGACTCCGGATGACTCAGCAGGACAGGAAAGTGATGGAGTGAGGGATGCTGGAGGAAGCGGGCATGAGAGAAAAAAATGCTCCACCGCTCTATTCCTCCACAAGTATAATCACATTAGAAATGGAGGCAGATTTCAAACAGGCAGAGGGGGGGAGGTGGGGGTGGGGGGTGCTGCTCAATGATGTTACTTAAGGGATTCCTCACGACCGACGCACTTGTCAGCATTCTCCCTCATCTGCATGGAAGCAAAGGAAACGGAAAGACGGATGGAGACGGAAATAGAGAAAATATTACTTTAACCCTCCAAAAAAAAACACCCCCCCCTTCAGAAAATAAATAAACAAATAAATAAAACCTTTCTGCTTTAAAATACCCCCCCACACACACACACACACACACATATCAACCAAACACAAAAACAGACGCACTAGAAAATATTTTAAGCAAACACCGAGTTTGAAAGTTTTCCATCAAATTGATGACTTGATTTATTTAATGCACGTGGATGCACGCACACACGCACACACGCACGCACACACACACACACACACACACACACATAGAGGGAAGCAGCATGCATTAATTGTAGACTAATTCAAAGAGTGTTTCAGTCTAATCATGCAACCTGTACGGCGTCCTGCCTCTCTGTTGACGCTCTGAATCAATACATCCGGCTTTTTGCATTTGCATGAGAAAAGAGTCTGCATGCTGAAAAGGTGAGTGCACCCAAATTCACACAAACACACACACACCAATTAACACACTGAAAGGCACCTCTTGCGCAGACGGCGGCTGTGCAGCCATTGCAGAGAGTGAGGGTCCTCTTTCCTCTGTGATGCAAATAATCTCCACTGGATAGAGAAAAAAAAAACCTTCCGCCGGATCTTTGAAATCCCCCCCACTTCTCTCAGAAGTGCCCCGTCCCTCAGGTCCTCAACTCCGTCTGCCCGGCGCAGCAACTGCTCTCGCCTGTGACTGGATTCAGCTCTCTGCGCTCCACAGAGGAGAGACGAACGGGAGAGCGCCGCAGAACGAGAGGCTGCACGCCACTGAGAGGGAGGGAGGGAGGGAGGGAGAGGAGCAGAGGAGGAGAGGAAGGAGCCAACGTGAGAGTGAGGGAGCGCTGAGGCTCAGATCTGGATGTGGAGAGCCGCTGCACCGGGATGGCTCTGTCCTCCTGCATCCTCAGGTCCCCTAACGCCCCCTGACTGCAACGCAGAAAACTGCAGCCCCGTTGACCTGAGCTGCCGCGCAGTCACGACCTGCAACACGACCAGACCTAACATTTGTGCTGCTTTTGTGCCACACAGCAAGCCTCCTAATTAAGCCGCTGGCTCCGGGTGTGGACGCTCTCATCATTTTCCTGCTATCTGCTCAAACAGATTTTCCAATTATTGTCTTTTCTTCGTGTCCCTGGGCATTTATTCTCCCATATCTGTGTGTTTGAAGGCATGTTTGACGGCTCACTAATCAAGTGGGACTTTATTGGCAGCCAAATCCTCACGGAATTATCCTCCAAGAGATAAAATGACAGCAACATTCGGAAGTATTACAGATTTTCAGGATGTCCCGATCAGGACCAGAATCCATTGATTTTGAGAATCTGCAGACATTTTAAAAATGAACAAATTTACTGAACACATCCAGGTTTTCCCCTTGTTTTTATGTTATTAACCTTTTTTAATCATTTAGCAGGTAAAAGAGCATTTACCAAACAGTCAAGTAAAAAAATAAGTGCAAGTTTTGGTTCCATAAATGATTTGTGTATAACAAAACAACAAACATTCAGAAAAAAAGAAAAGAAGACAGTCTTCTCTTTCTACGTCACAGTTCATCTTTCCCGGTTTATCTCATTCTTTTAGAGCGATTATGCTGCCTTTTTTAAACGGTGCACCCTGTTCTGTGTCCTGATTGGCTAGAGACCTTGTCAATCAATCCCCGTCCCATGTCTCCTGTACAGAAACGTGGAGCTCTTCAGGTCAGAAATCTGATCGATGATCAGATCTTTGTTTTCATTCTAAGATCCTGGACCTAATTTCTATGAAGGTTTTAGAACTTAAACAAGAGAAAAGGGTGAAAATGTTCATGTCTGTGTGAGAAAAGTGTAGAAAGTGAGCAGTGGGGAGTTTAACTGCCATAAACGTCTGTAATCAGACACCGTGGATTTCACCAATCACAGTTATTTTTGAACGTAACTCCTACAATTAACGAGGGAACTCTGTCCTGGAGAAAAGGTAACGCAGATATAAGGTTAGCTGCAGCAGAAGACATAGAAATGAGCTTTTTTCATTATTACTGGATGGGAAACAGACGTGCAGGACACAGCACAGCTGCTCAAACTGTGAGACCTCAAAGTCTTTATTAGAATTATGACGGCAGAGGATCGATTATTGTTTTTTTTAAATGTATCAGTATATTTTTTTTATATTATATTTATTTGTTATTTGGTCATTGTTTTATTTCATAAATAATGTCATTTATTTTATTAAAAGCATCATGAATGAATGAAACTTTATTCATTTTACAACTCTTTGAAGGTACCAAAGGGCTTCACAATAAAAAAAAATGATCTAAAATGGGAACAAAAGTTTTAAACTAAGAACTCTAGAATATTCAGTTTTAGAATATAATTTTCAATCCAAATATTTTCATCTACATTCCATGTTCTATCATTCTCACTCCATGCATCTGCTCCTGGTCCGGCCCTTCTATCCAATTTTAGAACCCAATGTGGCCCCCCAGTTAAAATAATTGCCCACCCCTGCTTTAGTACCTTCAGATTTATTCTATTCAGATATATTCTCAAAGGTTAAAAATGACTTTCTTCCAAATTTTTTCAGTTTTAGTAGTTTTTAAGAGATTTTTGTTTAATCACTTTTTCCCAGAACTTGTACTTTGTAGACGGTCCCTTGGCAGTCTTCCCTTTCTCACTCTCTAATGTCACTATGTTTAATGCTTCTTTTTTTTTTTTTTATAAAAACATTTTCTTAAATGCCTTTGTAAGTCATTGTTTGGCTTCAGACAAACCGGTAGAGACATTTGCTGTCAGTTTTAAATCTTTATTAAATCTTAATCTGGAAACATCTTGCAGTAAAAAGTCATGATCCGTTCATGATCTGCAGACTTATTTATCTGTAATAATTAGCTTGAAATATGTAGCACTGATTATTATGAGAATAAAATAAAAATCCGATCCTTGAGTGAAACTGATTGGGCCCAATTTCTGATCACGTGATGGTATCGGAACATCCCTCCATGTTTTCTTTTAGAATAAACTACAAAATGTGTTTCTTTTGAAGTGTCTCTTAGACACATAAGGATGAACTTTTTCTCGCCCTGACTGTTAGCGCGGGATAACCTTCGTCACATTCTGGATTTCAGCTCAGTCTAAACTCTGACAATTTCACACTTCACCTGTTTTATTTTCAAACAAATCCCATCTTCTAAATCCCAACAGGGACTATTTCACATGACTGTTCAAGAAAAACTGGGTCCACAAATCATCCCCATTACTCAGAGAAAATGACTATTCACCATGAAAACAGAGAAAGGAACCAAAACCAGAAAATCAAAATTTTACTCAGTGAAAATTCCCCATGTTGGAGTCCATTTGCACACAATACTTCCTCTCCAAATTATAGATGAGCCTCCACTTGACAATCTATCTCTGCAAAGAGCAGCCTTCATCTGTTGGCTTCAGTTTTTCATGTTGTTTCTTCGGTCCTTTGCTTTGCTTTGGGATTGAGCTGTGATCAGACTCTCATTTGTCTTATCTTAGGAATTTAAATGAATGAATTTCATAAAAATTTAGGTTAAACATTACATTCAAGTCTGCCTAGTATTTCAGATTGAAATATAAATTAATTTAAACTTTATTTGTCATAAAAGCTTCACTAAAACGATTCTAACTCCAGATCAAAGGGACTGGCTTCCTGTTTGAAGTACAATGGGACCTCGCTCTATTGTGGTTCACATTCTGCAGCTTCTTTTTCAGTGCAATTTCTGCATCCTGATTGGCTGTAGACCCTTGTCAATCAACCTCCTCAGTGCCAGAGATATGGCACTTGTTTAATGTCTATAATCCTGGACTTATTTTTCCATGAAGGTTTGACTTTTGAGAGTCTGAGAAAAGTGTATTAAGTGTGTAGTGAGGAGTTTTACTGCCTTAAAATATCTCACCTATCATTGTTTCTTTTTAGAAAGGAAATTGAGGGAACGCTGGAGCTAAAGGTCAGGGGAGTTTACCTGTTAGCCTCAAGGTGGTTTAGTCCACAAAACGCCTGTCACCATTTTCTTTAATGTAGACCTAAGTCAACTTCCAGCCTGATTTCAAAACATTTTTCACCTTTAGATAAAAAAAAATATAAATTTTTTAATCTAGACCAATTGTTTTATTCATTAAGTTTTCAAAAGTGCCAAAAGAGGGGTGTGGCCTTTTTGTCTGACTGATGACCATTAACCCTTTAACACCGGAGAGGTCGCTGATGACACCTCAGACCTCACACGCTCTTTGGCACACACAAGCAACACGGATCAGCGGATTCTGACGCGGAATCAGCAGATTTAGGGGGGAAAAAAAGCGGAGAGCCGCTTTCTCCATGACAGAATCAGGTGATTGCGTAACACTTCACCACCGTTGAGTGTTTTATATCAGCGCACAGCTGATTTCCTTCGCTTCAGAATGTGCTGGAATGACATTAATCGCGTAAAGCACATGTGTCAAACTCAAGGCCCGCGGGCCAAATGTGGCCCTCCGTGTCATTTTATGTGGCCCTTAATTTCTTTAAAAAAAGAAAATTGGTGTGTATTTATTCATATCTAGGGGGAATCAGACTTAAAATATCAGATTGGACAACTATACATTAGGACTTAAACACTGTCCATTTAACCTAACCTGACAGAATCAAATTTAAAAGGATTTATGCTAGAATAACAAGCAAACATACTATGCAACTATAATTGTCAATTTAAAAAGTTATAAAAAATAAATGAGTTATTTAACATTAAGGAGTAGTTACATTTATTTTTCATTACATATAGTTACATGTATAAGTTATATGTGGCCCTTTGAGGAGAACCACTATGCTGATGTGGCCCTCGGTGGAAATGAGTTGACACCCCCGGTGTAAACGGTTAAAAAGTTACGGTAATCCAAAGAAAGTAAACACTGGAGCTAAAGCTCTGGTGTTAAAGGGTTAAATCTCTAACTAGTTTGCCCCACCATCATTTTCAGAACGGCTGATGACGTAAAACACAATACCCAAAGTCACATGGTCCTACATCGGTACCGCCAGAACCAAGATCTGTTCCAGAGCAAACCGTTCACCTGAGAAAACACAAATGCTTCAAAAATCAAATCCAAAAAAAGTTGGTATTTCCGTGGTGACACACGGAAAGTGTGTCTAATTTTACCTCACCGCTGTGGGTTCAGTCAGCGCGGTGAAAGATGACATTTTCATGTCAGGTTCTACAACTTTGACAGAGATGATGATTTAATGATGCAACTCTTACCCGACACCTCCAATGGGGAGAGGTGAGAAACAAGGAGAATAGAAATGAGACACAGAATTTAAAATAAGCCAGTATCTGAAGAAAATCCAGTCAATTAGTGAAGCAGCATAAAAGGTCGGGATGCATTTTGTAGACAACAAAGTCATTTTATTATTTTTGCCTTCTCCCTGACCTTAGAGGAGGAAGACACAGATTGAAGAACATGTTAGCATCACAGACTCATCTCTGAGCATTTCTGGTAAAGTACAAATGACTCCAACACAGGCGGGTAAAAGAAAATTGTTGTCTTTCTGCACAACAGAGTTCCCTATAAAAAAAACCCAGCAGGTGTCATGTAAATCTCCTGGGGGACAGAGAGAAAGAGCAGCCTGTGGAGAGCCCGAAAACAAGAGCATCTGCTTCTCCTGGGGGTACGGTGGTACTGTCTGCCAAAAAACACCAAAAAAAGGGACGGTTTTGAGGGAAAAGGGAGGTAATGGTCTTTGCAACTAAATCCCACTGATTTGAAACAGTCAGCTGAAGGTTCAGCAACCATTTGTTTCTAACTGCGTAATGTGTAGATACACTGAATTGTTCTTTAAAACTATGTGTTAGTTTTTATAATATAAAGATTAAAGAGTTTATAAACTGATTCATTTTACTGAAACAACTTTTAAAATAGTTTGCATTTTAAAATAAACATTTTTTTCTTTTCTAATCCTCTTTTTGTGCTTTTATTTTTAATTTATTTCCTTTTTCTACACAACTTAGGGTCTAATTAATTAAATTGTGTTTTTTTCTGGTCTTTTGCATTTGGAGTCTTGCTTTATATTTGTTCAGTGACTAATACAATTGTGCCTCTTATTATTTTTAACATCCTGTCCAAACCAGGACTATAGAGCTTTAAAAACCATTACATATGACCGGTACAACACAATCAATGCTTACTTCTTTGAGCCTTTACAGTTAAATGCAGTAAGTCACCATTTCTGACCACTTCGGTCAGAAAAGGAAATTACATAACTTTTTTTGTTGTTGTTGAATATTTGATTTAATCTTGAGAAATTGTAATGCGACCCATTCTGATGAAAATTGTGTTTTTGGCATTTTTTGGGCAATTTTTCTCATGTGGAGGACTTTTTTTGAGAGAAAATGAAGCTTAAAATTGCATTTCTGAGTATTTCTTTATTCAAATCATTACGA